>NC_056730.1:33508584-33641084 GCF_019279795.1 Protopterus annectens
TATATATATATATATATATATATATATATATATATATATATAGATATATAGATATATAGATATATCTAAGAAATGCTCTGAGAAATACAGCGGGAAATAGTAATTTTTGAAACAGCTAGACCCTTCCTGTTGACTGAAAAATGCAACGAACAATTGGTCTGAGAAATGAAAGTACTTAGTTCTGTGCCAATACAAACAAAACCGTCGATGAACATCTAAGGTATGTCAAATGTATTCCCCCTTATTAGTATAATTAGGAAGGAAAAGTAGGAGTTGGATAGACTGCTTGAGGTTCGCTTCAGTGGACAATTTTGGCATAAAGGAAGGGTTGGGTTTCAATGCCACTCTATCTTTATGAAATATCAAATAAGGAGGCTTAATGGTAACAGCCTGCAATTCTGATACTCTTTTTGCTGCAGTTATTGCCACAAAAAAGGCAGTCTTCCAAGAAAGAAATTTGAGGTCAGCAGGCTAGCCTAGTTAGAGATTGCAGCACAAGTGCAAGATCCCACAGTGGAGAAGGGTCCTTCAGTGGAGGACGCAACAAGAAGACACCTTTCAGGAAGATTTTGCAGAGGCAAGAAGAGAACGTAGCCTCGTTGTTGAGATGAAAATTAGAAATTGCTGCCAAATGGACTTTGAATGTAAAGAAACTAGCACTCTCCTGACAAAGGGAATCCAGGAAAAGGAGAATGCCAGAAATAGGAGCCAAAAATGGATCCAGATTCAGACCTTTAGTCCACTCACAGAAACTCTTCCACTTACTTCTGTAGACTCTCTTGGTGGAAGATTTTTGAGAAGCAAGGATAACTTCCTTCACTGGGGACACAAGCCTGGACTTAGTAAGAATCACTGGAATTGGACAAACCAAGTTGCCTGATGAAGGGTCTGCAAATTTGGGAGCGGACGGAGAGAGAGATGGGAGATCAGATCCAGCACCATATTGAGCACCGAAGGTGGGTGCTTCAGATGAGACCATAAAAGAGGGAACCACACCTGCCAAGGCCAAAAGGGGGCAACAAGGATCAACTGTGTCCTGAGGCACCTTGCTTTCTGGAGAACTCTCAAAATTAAGGGTAAGGGTGGAAAGGCATAAAGGAGACCCGGAGGTCAATCATGAGTCAGAGCATCCCTGGGGGACTCCCCCTTAGGGGGGGATCAAGGCGAAGTAGTTGCTCATTTGTGGTTGAGAGGGAAGCAAACAGATCACATCTCGGTTGGCCCAACCGATGGAAGATCTGCTTCGCCAATAATGAATTAAGGGACCACTCATGAGGGGTCAGAAAGTACAGTTTTGTACCTACCATAAATGTAGATGTCCGATAGGTATGCATCTGCAGTCATCACATATGGGTTGTCCTGCCTCAGGCAGCCCTTCGGTCGGCCGGATTCCAAAGTCTGGGTCTGGCATCGGATGATGTTGCACTTTCCCCGACGTCAGAGCATCTAGGGTATAAAAGCATCAGCCAACGCCATTTTCCTCAGTTTTTCTTGCCCCAGATGCCAGGTGCCCTCTAAGGAAGGCTAAAATTTGGAGATATGCATTGCAAAAACAAATCCAAGCATGCACAGTACTATAAAAAACAAATACACCATAATAGATCCCCCCAGCTAGCTATAAGAGGGGTAAGTACCCAAGAAGTATACCACAGAGGGGAAGGAGTGAGGGTAAACCTGACTGCAGATGCATACCTATCGGACATCTACATTTATGGTAGGTACAAAAAGTACAGTTTTGTACCTACCATAAATGTAGATGTCCGATAGACATGCAACTGCAGTCATAACATGTGGGTTGTCCTGCCTCAGGCAGCCCTCGGTCGGCCGGATTCCAAAGTCTGGGTCCGACGTCGGCTGATGTCGCATTTCTCTCCGACGTCAGAGCGGCTGGAGTATATAAGCATCAGCCAACGCCATTTTCTTCAGTGTTTCTTGCCCCAGATGCCAGGTGCCCTCCAAGGAAGGCTGTAATCAAACTGGAAGACAAAAACAGGATTCCAAACAATTACATGAGCAATAAAACAAATACACCATAACAGATATCCCCAGCTAAGAGTGAGGGGGATAGGAGTGGACCCTAAGCATAGAGGGGTATGGAGGAGGGAAACTGACTGCAGTTGCATGTCTATCGGACATCTACATTTATGGTAGGTACAAAACTGTACTATGTCCTTCAAGAATGCAACTGCAGTCATAACATGTGGGTAGAATACCATAGCTTAGCTGGGGAGGAGGTATGCTCTAGGAAAGAGATGGTGTGGCAATCAAACCCTGCAGGACTGCCGAAGCAAAGCCTGCTCTGGATCTGGAATATAGGGGGAGATTGTAGTGTTTTGAGAATGTATGCACGGAGCTCCATGTAGCAGCTTCTAGAATGTCCTTTGTAGGCACCCCTCTTAAGAATGCTGTAGAGGTGGCTGTAGCTCTGGTGGAATGTGGTCTGACATAGGCTGGAACAGTCTTTCCATGAAAGGAATAACAGAATCTGATGCAATGTCCAATCCATTTAGAAATAGTCTGTTTTGAAATTGCTTTTCCTTGGACTGCAGGGGCGTAAGCTACAAAAAGCTGTTCAGACTTCCTACTGGCCTTGGTTCTGTCCAGGTAGTATCGAAGTTGTCTATGAATGTCCAAGGTATGCAAAGCCTTTCCCCTTATTCTCAGGATTGGGGAAGAAAGCAGGCAGATGAATGGCTTGATTTAGAAACCCTAGATACCACCTTTGGCATAAAGGTAGGGTTGGTCCTTAATGAAACCCTGTCTCTGTGGAAAATAATAAAGGGTGGTATTGCCATTAGGGCCTGTAGTTCAAACCCTTCTTGCTGAGGTAATTGCCAACAGGAAGGCTGTTTTCCATGAAAGAAATTGCAAGTCAACTGAAGCTGCTGGCTCAAAAGGAGGTAGAGTCAGTTTTTCTAAGACAAAATTGAGGTCCCAGGCTGGCACTGGGGCCTTTCTTGGTGGCTTAATGTTCTTGATTCCCCTGAGGAATTGTCTTAGTAAGGGTGAGAAAAACAGGAGGATCAGTGTTGTATCTAGCTGAAATAGCAGATGCATGTATCTTTATTGAAGAATATGAGAGGCCACTCTGTAACATATCTGCCAAATATTCCAAGATAAGTGGGATGTTCAGTAATGATGCATCATGTCCTTTGCTGGTATTCCAATTGCTGAATCTTTTCCACTTTGCTAAGTAGACCTTTCTGGTGGACGGTCTTCGAGCCTCTGTTAGTATCCGCTAAACTTCCTTGGAGAGAGATAAGTTGAAGTTATTTATGGGATCTCCCAGGCTGTTAGCTGCAGAGTCTGAAGGCTTGGATGCAGTGTTTCGAAATTGTGTTGAGTCAAAAGTAGAGGCCACTGAGGGAGGGCCCACCTCCTGGTGTGGCATATGCTTCGTAGTAGTGGGTACCAGTGTTGTCTTGGCCAATCCGGAGCTATTATGATTCCCCTGGGCTTCTCTGCTTTGATCTTTAGTAATACTGAAGTCATCAGTGGCAGAGGTGGGAATGCATAGATTGCTAGGGAGTTCCAGTTGAATGAAAGAGCATCTATTTTCCAAGCCTTTGGATGGTATGTCCTTGTGCAAAATTTTGGTAGGAGATGATTGAGGTGAGAGGCAAATAGGTCCACTTCTGGCTTGCCCCATGTCGAAGTGAGTTGTCTGAAAGCCTTCGGATGTAACCTCCACTCGTGTGGATCTGTGAAATTCCTGCTTAGGCTGTCTGCCAACACATTGTCTTTTCCTGGAACAAACTGTGATTGTAACTGGATGTTTAGACTCTGATTTCTCCCAAAGCTGCATTGTCAGTCTGCAAAGGGGGTAAGAGTGGGTGCCCCCCTGCTTGTTTATGTACCACATCACAGTGGTGTTGTCTGCCCGTATCATTAAGTGACCTTGCTGGAGTTGGTTTTGAAAAGATTCGATAGCATGCATCACTGCCAGCATTTCCTTTTGGTTTATATGCAGATGTGTTTCCTTTGGAGACCATTGTCCTTGTATACACCTGCCTTCCATGTGCGCCCCCCATCCGAGGTCTGAGGCGTCTGTAGTCATGGTCTGTGTTATCTGTGGTTTTTTGAATGACATACCTGTGTTTTCCTGGCTCACCGAGGCCCACCATAGGAATTCCTTTTGTAAGCATGGAATGAGTGGTATGATTGTCTCCAAGTTGTTGCTGTGCTGAGACCAAACGCTTTTTAGGTACCATTGAAGCTTTCTCATGTGTAGTTTTGCTAATGGAACCAGTAGAATGCAGGATGCCATGTAACCCAGGGCCTGTAGGAATCTCCTTGCAGTCATCTGGGTGAGTTTTGCTAAACCTTTGAAGTATTGAGTTAACTTCTCTTGCTTGTCTTCTGTCAGGTAAGCCATCTGAGAGGCTGTGTCTAGTTTGGCTCCTAAGAAGATTATTTGCTGGGATGGCTGCAGTCTTGACTTTTGGAAGTTGACTGTGTATCCCAGAGCTTGAAGTAATCGTATGACATATTCCAGATTTTTTGTCAACATCAATTTGTCGTCCGCTTGTATGAGGCAGTCGACCAGGTACGGGTAAATTTGTATACCCTGGAGCCTGCAATGAGCAATTACTGAAGCCAGGCATTTTGTAAACACTCTGGGCGCAGTAGATAAGCCAATTGGCAATGCTGAGAATTGATAATGCTCTGGCCCTGCAAGAAATCTGAGGTATCTTCTGCAACTGTGTCTGATAGGGACATGCAGGTATGCCTCCTTGAGGTCCAGAGTAATCAGCCACGACTCCTTGCCCAGCATGGGAAGGAGTTGCTGTAGAGTCAGCATTTTGAACTTTGGTACTATGAGAAAGGTGTTTAATGCGGACAAGTCCAGTATTGGTCTCCATTGAGTTTCTTTTCTTGGAACAAGGAACAGTCTTGAGTAAAACCCCTGTTCTTGTTCTTGTTGTGGAACTCTTTCTATTGCTTTCATTCAAGTTAGCAGAGTGATTTGCTTGATAGCCTCTGCCCTTTGATGTTGTGGTAGATTTGGCATGCCTTGTTTTCTTGGTAAGGTATGAAAATGAAACCTGTACCCTCTGTCTATAATATCCAAAATCCATTTGTCCTTTGTCAGTCTGTGCCAGTTTTCTGCAAACAGAGATAATTTCCCGCCCAAGGGAGCTTCTAGTTGTTCCCTGGTAGGCGGTAGTAGAGGAAAGTCATTGAGATTGTGGTTGTTGGGCAGGAGAAACCCCTGCGTCACCTCTTTGGTTTCCTGGCTGCCATTGACGTCCCCTGTAAGGGCCTCTGTATTGGCCTCTTCCTCGGCCACGTCTGTTCTTAACCCTTTGAAACTTTTCTGGGTTAGGAAAGGACCAGTTTTTTGAAGGCCAATTCCTACTGAATCTGGGGGGTTGAACCTGGAGGAAATCCTTTGAACTGATTTTGCTTTTTCTTCGATGGTCTTTAACACATCCTTAGCATTTGCACCAAAAAGCTTGTTCTTTTCCAAAGGTGGATCCAGAAGTTTTGCTTTTACATGATCTGGTAGAGGTTGATCTTTTAACCAAGCATGTCTACGCATCACTGCCCCTGTCATAGCTGCCCTACATGAAGCTTCCAGTGCATCATATCCACACTGCAGGAAGTGATTGCTTACTTGCTGAGTGTTATGTACAGCTTCCTGCAAAGTCTTCCTGTCTAAAGGATCAGGAGAAGCTAATGTTTTTTGTAAATCTTCTAAGAGATAATCCTGATATTGGAACATATGAAAAAGGCAATTTAAAGCTCTCATAGATAAGGTAGTGGATGTGTAAACCTTTTACCCCATCTCTAATGACCTTGCTTCCCTGTTGGAGGGCAAAGGATTTTTAGAGGTGGAGGCTGAAACTCCTTTAGGCCCCTGTGAAATAGTTTCCAAATCAACAGTATGGGCCCTGAATAAATGGGAATGAGTTTCTGGGACCCTGTAATACCTGTCTGGCTTGGCTGGAGCAGGAGGGAGAGTATCAGGGGTAGCACTAGAATCAGAATACAAGTCATCCAGAACATCAAGTACAGGAGGAATAGCTAAGGGCCTGTGCTGAGGCTTCTTAAGGAAAGTCCTAAGGCGTTTCCTGGAATCAGAATATTCCTGGCCCTGCCACTTGAAATGTTCCCTCATGGTGTGCAGAACTTCCCCAAAAGAAATATCCTCAGGAGGGAGGTCAAGGTATGGAATCTTCTGCATCCGAGTCCTCATAGGTCTGGAAGAGCTCTTCCTGGCTATCAGAGTGGACAGAGCCCTCAGAGACTTCATCTGAAGGAGTAGGGTCAGAGGGTTCAACCCGGGGCCTTTTATCAGGAGGAGGCTGGGATGCTCTCTCAGGATGGGTCTGTGAACCTCTAATCATGGAAATTAAATCAGCAGCCATGGACATAATTTGTGTCTCCGGAGTCGGCTGAGATAAGGATTTAGAAGTAATATGCTTTGTTTTGCTGGCTGCCTTAGCCCTAGTGTAGGCCTTAATAGACATGGCCATAGGAGGCCTGGCAGCTCCACGTGCAGGAGTGACCTTGTCTACAGCAATGGTGTCGGGCATTTCCTCGGTTTCGGTATCCGGAGGAAAATCTATAACTGGCGCCGGAGTAATGTCTGGAATCGGAGTCGTCGGTAATGCGGTGTCTTCGGTTCGGAGTGGTGGAGAGACCGTCTTCAGAGGGAACCGGAGCACTCGCGCTAGGTTTTGGCGTGGAGTCGGTGGTAGACGCGGGCCGAGGATGTCGGTCCCGGTCTTTTCGCTTTTTGGGAGTTTGCGATGTCGGAAGATCCGACGGCATGGTGTAAGCAAATTTATCGCCGAAAAAATCTTCAGCGAACTCCGCCCGGCGCCTGAGAGTGCGCTTGTTGAAGTGAGCACAGGCTACACAGGCCGAGACGTCGTGGTCTGGGCCCAGGCAAGGGAGGCAGTAAGAGTGGAAATCCTTATGAGGTATTTGTTTACCACAAAAAAGACAATTGTTAACTTTTTCAGTAATTTCTGACATCGCTGAGGCAAGAAAAGGTCCCCAACGGGGTACTTAGCTTTTTTGATTACTTCGGTATCGTAGAATACAGGAGCTGACCGACCGGCACTTGCAAACTGCTTCTGCTTCGGGCACCACGCGGCAAGAAAGACTGAAGAAAATGGCGTCGGCTGATGCTTATATACTCCAGCCGCTCTGACGTCGGAGAGAAATGCGACAGCAGCCGACGTCGGACCCAGACTTTGGAATCCGGCCGACCGAGGGCTGCCTGAGGCAGGACAACCCACATGTTATGACTGCAGTTGCATTCTTGAAGGACATCTGTACAATGTCCTTCAAGGATGCATCTGCAGTCATCACATATGGGTAGAATACCATAGCCAATCTGGGGGTGGAGGTACTAAGTAAAGGATGGTGTAGCTATGATACCCTGCAGGACTGCCGTAGCAAAGCCTGCTCTGGATCTGGAGTATAAAGGTAAATTGTAATGCTTGGCAAATGTATGCACGGAGCTCCATGTAGCAGCTTCTAAAATGTCCTTGGTAGCCACCCCTCTTAGGAAGGCTGTGGTGGTGGCTGTGGCTCTCGTGGAATGAGGTCTAATGTTAGCTGGCACAGTTTTTCCATGAAAGGAGTAACAAAAACGAATGCAATTTCCTATCCATTTTGAAACTGTCTGTTTGGAAATTGCTTTTCCTTGTGCCCCAGCAGCATATGCTACAAACAGCTGGTCAGTCTTTCTGTAACTTTTAGTTCTGTCCAAGTAGTAGCGCAACTGTCTGTGTATGTCCAGGGTGTGCAGAAGTTTCTCCCCTTTATTTTGTGGTTGTGGGAAGAATGTAGGCAAGTGAATAGCTTGGTACAAAGATACCCTGGATACCACCTTTGGCATAAATGTAGGATTGGTTCTCAAAGAAACTCTGTCCTGATGAAAGATAAGAAATGGCAGTACTGCCATTAGAGCTTGTAACTCAGATACTCTTCTTGCTGAGGTTATGGCCAGAAGGAAGGCAGTTTTCCAAGACAGAAACTGTAGATCTGCCGATGCTGCTGGTTCAAAGGGAGGAAGTGTTAGTTTTTCCAACACGAAGTTAAGGTCCCAAGTAGGTAGAGGTGGTTTCCTTGGAGGATTGATGTTTTTGATTCCTCTTAGAAACTGTCTCAGGAGAGGATGAGAGAAGGCAGGTGGATTAACATTGTATTCTGCTGAAATTGCTGAGGCATGTATCTTAATGGAAGAGTAAGACAGGCCGTTGTGGAACAATTCTGCCAAATATTCCAGTATATGTGCCATGTTCATCACTGTCACATCTAGGCCCTTTGTTGTGTTCCAAGTGTGAAATCTTTTCCATTTTGCTGAATATGCCTTCCTTGTGGAAGGCGAGCTTCCATAATAATATCCTTCACTCTCTGGGATAGCTTATCCTGAGGAGGAGTCATGGTATTTTCCAGGCCGTTAGCTGCAAGGTTTTCAGGTTGGAATGCAGAGTCTTGAAATTGTGCTGTGTCAGTAGAAGTGGCCATAGGGGGAGAGGCCACGGTTTCGTCTGTGACATGCTCTTTAACAGTGGGTACCAGTGCTGTCTTGGCCAGTTTGGAGCTATAAGAATCACTCTGGGCTGCTCTGTCCTGATCTTCAGTAAGACCTTGGTCATTAATGGGAGAGGTGGAAAAGCATACACTGTTAGAGCTTTCCAGCTGAAAGAGAGAGCGTCCACTTTCCATGCCTGTGGGTGGTATGTCCTTGAGCAGAATTTCTTCAGTTGATGATTGTGGGGGGAGGCGAACAGATCTATTTCCGGCCTTCCACATGATTGTGTTATGAGTAAGAAGACGTTTGGGTGCAGCATCCATTCGTGTGCATCCATGGTATTTCTGCTTAAGCTGTCTGCCAGTATATTGTCTTTCCCTGGCACGAACTGGGACTGCAGCTGTATATTGAGTTTCAAGGAAAGTTCCCATAGGTTCATTGCCAGTCTGCAAAGAGGGTAGGAATGGGTGCCTCCTTGCTTGTTTATGTACCACATAACTGTGGTGTTGTCTGTCCTTATGAGTAGGTAGCCTTGATGAAGAAAACGTTTGAAGGTCTCGATTGCGTGTATCACTGCCAGCATTTCCTTTTGGTTTATGTGCATGCGCAGTTCTCTTTGTGACCATAGCCCTTGGATACATCTGCCCTCCATGTGTGCTCCCCAACCTTGGTCTGAAGCGTCCGTAGTGATGGTTTGGTTGGCTCTTGGCTCGCTGAAGGGCAACCCGCTGTTCGACTGGCAGGCTTGAGCCCACCACAGAAATTCCTTTTGAAGGCATGGAATGAGTGGGATCAAAGTTTCTAAGCTGTGACTGTGCTGAGTCCATAAACTCCTTAGGTACCATTGTAATTTTCTCATATGCAGCCTTGCTTGTGGAATGAGAAGAATGCAAGATGCCATGTAACCCAGGGCCTGCAGGATTTTTCTTGCAGTCAGCTGAGTTTGTCTTGTCAGATTCTTGAAGTAATCCGGTAGTTGTTTTAGTTTTTCTTCTGTGAGAAAGGCCATTTGGGTGGTAGTGTCTAGATCCGCACCCAGAAAAGTTATTCTTTGGGATGGAACAAGTCTTGATTTGTGGATGTTGGCTGTATATCCCAAGGCCTGCAGTAGGTGGATGGCATAATCCAAGTCCTTTAACAAAGTTTGCTTGCTGTCCGCTTGTACAAGGCAGTCGTCCAGATATGGGTAAATTTGAATCCCTTGAAGTCTGCAGTGTGCAATTACTGATGCCAGGCATTTCGTGAATACTCTGGGCGCAGTAGATAAGCCAAAGGGCAATGCTGAGAATTGATAATGCTCTGACCCTGCAAAAAATCTGAGGTGTCTTCTGCAACTTTGTCTAATAGGGACATGCAGGTATGCCTCCTTGAGGTCTAGAGTCACCAGCCAAGACCCCTTGCCCAGCATGGGAAGGAGTTGCTGCAGAGTCAGCATTTTGAATTTTGGCAAAATGAGGTAAGTATTCAGTGCGGACAAGTCGAGAATAGGCCTCCATTGATTTTCTTTTCTTGGAACAAGGAATAATCTGGAGTAAAATCCTTGGCCTTGTTCTGAAAGAGGTACCTTTTCTATAGCTTTCATTTGTATTAAGTTGGAAATTTGTTTCAAAGCCTCTGCCCTCTGATTTGGTGGCAGGTCTGGCATGCCTTTTCTTTTTGGCAATGTGTGGAAATGGAACCTGTATCCTTTGTCTATTATTTGCAGTGTCCATGTGTCCCTTGTAATACTGTGCCAATTTTTTGAAAATAAAGAAAGCTTTCCGCCCAAAGGTGCTTCTAATTGAGCCCTGGTCGGCGGAGTCAAAACAAAGTCATTGAGTCTGTCCTGGTGTAGCAGTTGTAGTTCCTGCACTACCTCTCTGGTTGGGAGGCTGCCACTGACGGTCTCTGTAGGAGCCTCTAGCTTGCCCTCTACCTCAGTAGGCCAATTTCTGCTGAATCTCGGTGGTTGGACTTGCAGAAAGTCTTTGACTGTTTGCACAGATTTTGCCTTTTCTTCAAATTTCTTTAAGACCTCTTGAGCCGTGGAACCAAATAATTTTTGCTTTTCCATAGGAGCATCCAAAAGCTTAGCTTTAACATGGTCTGGCAGAGATTGTTCCTTCAGCCAGGCATGCCTACGTATAACTGCACCTGTCATAGCTGACCTACATGAAGCTTCCAATGCATCATAACCACACTGCAAGAAATGGTTACTAACCTGCTGGGAGTTATGTACCAGATCCTGAAGGGATTTGCGATCAAGGGGTTCAGAAGAAGACAGTTTCTTATGCAATTCATCTAACAAATACTCTTGGTACTGTATCATATGAAATTGACAATTTAATGCCCTCATGGAAAGAGTTGCAGAAGTATACACTTTCTTACCCCATCTCTCTAAAGCTCTGGACTAGCAGAGTGGGCCTTGTACAGGTGTAGATGTGAGTCCGGGACCCTGTAGTACCTATCAGGTTTGGCAGGAGCCAGAGGGAGAGAGTCAGGGGCTGTACTAGCATCAGAGTACACATCATCAATGACATTCAAAACAGGAGGTATAGCTAAAGGCCTATGCTGAGGTAAATGTAAAAAGGTTCTTAATCTCTTTCTAGAATCAGAGAATTCCTGACCCTGCCATTGAAAATGTTCTCTCATAGAGTGTAATGTCTCTCCAAAGGAAAACTCTTCAGGAGGGGAGGCCGAGGGAATAGATTCTTCAGCATCAGAATCCTCGTAGGCCGAATAAGCCTCCTCCTGGTGGTCTGACAGAGTAGAGCCATCAGTGGACTCATCTGAGGAGTGGGGGTCAGAGGGCTCAACCCTGGGCCTTTTGTCTGGAGGTGGTTGAGAGCCCCTGTCCGGATGAGGTTGAGAACCTCTGATTAAGGAGATAAGATCCTCTGCTAAGCTAAGAATCTGTGAGCCAGTAGAAGGTCTCTGAGAGGTAACCTTGGGAGGCAAAGCTTTAGTAAGTTTAGCAGCTTTAGCCCTAGAGAAAGCCTTAATTGACATGGATGCAGGAGGTCTGGCTGCACCACGTGCAGGAGTAGACTTGTCTAAAGGAATGGTGTCGGAAGGTTCCTGGACACCAGTTTCAGTAGGTAATTCAATAACCAACTCGGCCGGGGCCTCCGGGGCTGAGGAAGTCAGTTGTGCGGTTTCGGTAATCGGAAGTACCAAGGACTCGGTTTCAGCCGAGACCGAGACACTCGCGGTAGGCCTGACCGTGGTTTCAGCCGAAACCGCGGCCTGCGTGTGTCGGTCCTTGTCTTTCCGTTTCTTAACTAAATGCGAAGTCGGAGTCTCCGATGGCATCTTGTAAGCAAAACTAGCCCCAAAGAATTCCTCTGCAAACTCCGACCGACGTCTAAAAGTTCGTCGGTTGAAAGAAGCACAGGCTGTACAGGCCGAGACGTCGTGGTCTGGGCCTAGGCAGGGGAGGCAGTAAGAGTGGAAATCCTTATGAGGTATTTGTTTCCCACAAGTTAAACAATTATTAACTTTATCTGACATCGGCTGAGGCAAGAGAGAATCCCCAACGGGGTACTTAGCTTTTTCGAAGACATCGGTAGCTGAATCACAGGAGCTGGTCGACCGGCACTTGCGAACTGCTTCTGCTTCGGGCACCACGCGGCAAGAAAGACTGAGGAAAATGGCGTCGGCTGATGCTTTTATACCCCAGACGCTCTGATGTCGGGGAAAGTGTGACATCAGCCGAGGCCAGACCCAGACTTTGGAATCCAGCCGACCGAAGGGCTGCCTGAGGCAGGACAACCCATATGTGATGACTGCAGATGCATCCTTGAAGGACATCAGCTTTGCACAGCTTGTCCTCTAGCACGTTGGACGGCCCAGGAATGTGTGCTGCAAGGAGAAAGCATCCAAAGATATCGCCCACTCCCAAACCCCCACAGCCTAGTGACAAAGCAGATAAGAATGTGTGTCCCCATGCTTACGTACCACACAACAGCCATGTTTGTCTGTGTGAACTGCTATTGTCCCTACAGGAAGGCAGTCCTGAAATGCTTGCAACGAGAGAAGGACTGCTCTCATCTCCAGAACATTTACGTGCAGCTTGGTCTCTGACTTGGACCACGTCCCTTGGACAGTCTTCCCCTGGAATTGCTCCTCCCAGGAGGGAAGTGTCAGTGGTCACCGTGGCCATCGGAATTGGAGAAGAAAAAGGCCTGCCCGCTAGGAGGTCTGGAGAGTGCATCCACCACGACAGATGTCTCAGACATATTGGAGTAAGCCATACAGAGACTGACACAGGATGAGAGAGAGTGGACCACTAAACCGCCAGGGTCCACTGTAGAACTCTCATGTGATACCTGGCTACAGGGAAGGTAAATGGCTGCTGCCATAGAGCCTAGAGCCCTTAGAATGAGTGACAATGGAGGACGAGTTTCCTCCGGAAGAGATTGTACATGAGACCAGATAAGAAGCATGCGTCATCAGAGGGGAAGAGCTGTAATTTCCGAGGTAGTGTCCAACTGAGTGCCTACGATTTCCAGCTGTTGAGATGGAGTCAAGGAAGACTTGGCAGAATTCACAATTATCCCCAACTGATCGAAGAGATGAAGAAGGAAGCATGTGGTCTCCACCAGTTGATGCTGTGAGGAGCCAATCGTCGAGATAGGGGAAACACCTTGAATCCCTGTAGCCTGAGATGGGATGCCACCACTGCCATACACTTGGTAAACACCCAGGGGGCTGTGGTGTGTCTAAAAGGCAGGGCTCTGAACTGGAAGTGATCAGCTACTATGTGAAAGTGGAGAAATCTCCTGTACCACCTGTCTATTTTGATATGATAGTACATGTCCTGGGGATCCACAGAGCGCATCCAGTCATCTTTGTGCAGAAGGGGCACAATGGACTGTACAGTGACCATCCGGAACTTCGACGTCTTGACTGAGAGGTTCAACTGACTGAGGTCCAGACTGAGAGGTTCAACTGACTGAGGTCCAGAATCGGACGCGGGTACCCTGTTGTCTTTTGTACCAAAAAGCAGCAGGAGTAAGTTCCGGATCCTCTTTGTCCTGAAGGGACCTTCTGGATGGCTCTCTTTTGAATGAGGTTGGACACCTCTAAACAGGCTCTCTCCGACCAGGTGGCATGTTGGGGAGAGTTCTGCTTTTCAGCAGGGGTGGGGGGGATACAGTAGCCCCTGGATATAATTTTTAGCACCCACTGATCGGTTGTGATGTTTGTCCAGGTCACAGGGTGCAAGGATAAATGACTAGCGACTGCCTCCAGGGAAGGACAGCCGGGCAACACCTCAGGGGTGCTGGAAGGGCTTCTCAGAGAAAGACTCCCTGCAACCTTGGTTTTGCAAGCCTCCTCTGCCTCTAGGGCGGCATTGACCATTGAACCCTCTCTCCCATTACCCAGAAGAGGAATCTTCTTGAGCCTCCCGAAAGGAAGACTGCAACTTATGGAACCACATCTTGTTCTTTCTCCATTGGGCCTTGGAAAATGACCTTTGGGGGTAGAGAATTTGATGCCTATGACCAACAATCTTCCCTTCTTTCTCACCCAGTTTCCTTGATGCTTGGTCCAAAGAGGGCTGAGCCATCAAAGAGGGCATTTGTGAACAACGCTTTAAAGACTTCTTCAAACACGCATAAGCGCAGCCAGGCAGGACGACCAATGGCAATGCCTGTGCCCGTTACCCATGAGGAACCTTCTGCAACATTGGATATCAACCTCATGGATGAGTTAGCTATGGACGTGAGAGTGGCCAGCTTGGGTGAAACAGCCTTAAAATCCTCTGTAGGCATGGACTCTGAGAAGGAAGTGGTAAACTCCTTTACCAAATCCCTCTGGAGATGGTTAAAATGTGTCAGGTAGTTTAATGCTCCCAGGCTGAAAGAAGCCAATGCAAATGCCCACTTTCCAAATGTGTCCTACGCTCTTAATTCACAACTGGGAGGCTGGACAGATGAACTCTGTTCCATCAGCTCTTTCTTGGTGGCGGCAGCTACCACAATCGCATCCAATGGAACTGCCTTGGACCAATAAACCTTGTCCAATGTAGGTCTCAAAAACTTGTCTGCTATTTTGGGTACTGGCTCCACTGTACCGGCTTCCTTCCAAGCCCTGCTGGCAATATGGCTGATCAAGAGGTCAGCCGGTGGGGGACACCGTAGTGGTGGATGGGCCCGTCCCAAACGCCTCCAGAAGCACTGCTTCCTCAGAGGATGGGGGCTGGGCAGACCAACCGCCATTGGCTTTAAGAATCTCCAGGATGTCCCCAAAGGAGACATCGGGCGGTGACCTTGGGGACCAGTCCCTTTCATCGACATCCATGTCCACCGTGAGAGACTCCAACAGGGAGTCAAGATGTCTCCTCTTACATATCCTCTTTTGAGGGAATTTCTCTGTGGGAGGCTCAGGGGCAGACTTGGAAGAGGTGGGGACCCTGACAGGGGTAATTCCACCCTGGAGGCTAAGTCGAACAGGCTAACCAGGAGAAGGATGAGAGGGTCCGCTCAAAGGCTGGGACTGGGATGGAGCACAGTGAGCAGAGACCACCACTCTGGTAGCAGGAGAGAGATCTTTCCATAACCCGGAATACAGAGGGACTGAACAAACCACCCTCTTCCTCCCCCACTGACACCACTACAATGGAAAAAGGAGTAAACCCCGCCAGAACCTCCAACCCTCCGGAGAATGTCAGCCTGGAGCTATCAACAGCCAAAGCATCGAGGGGCAGAAAACAGTCTGAAAGACCCAAACCAGCCCCCATGAACTCCAGGGTGACAACCCAGACTGGTGGCCCCAGCTGTCCTTGGGGAAGGGGTACAGAACTGGCCATAGACTCTGATGGGGTAGGGACAAGAAAAGTCCTGGTAACCCCCAATGCCTCCATGCTGTGCACTAGCTCCTCTAAGTCCAAACCCTGAGAAGTCGGACGAGGAGAAAAAAGTCAGGGAGAGGGAGAAGGTACCCTAATCCTATGGGCTGGGGAAAGCAAAAGCCCTAGTTTTATTTGAGCCCTCAAAAATGACCACATCATCCTGTCCATATGAGAGGGAAGGATGCTCTTGAAGGATCAGGAGGACACAGAGGACCTAGCTGGAGACCCATGCCGGGATCCAGAGGGCCTTTTCCGATGGTCCGGGGGATGGGTCCTACGCAAAGGGGTAAACAAATGATCCCCTTCCACGAGATCAGAGGGAAGATCCTCAACCAATGGAATCAGACATGGATCTCAGATCTGACTATTTCGGATCCAAGGAAACATGGGGGTCCGAAGAAATAGTTGTCGAACCCCTCGGGTCCAAAGCGATCAGATCTGTGACAGGTCTGCTCTGGCTCGGATCTGAAGGCCTTGATCCAGAGGCCTTGGATCTGGGAGACGAACCCGAAGCCCTAGATCTGGTAGTCATCTCTCTCGACCTCAGATCTGACACTGCTATGGCTGGAGTCGAATTCTGGGATCTGGCAGCCTAGCTTTCTTGGAGGAAACCTCCCCAGAAGAGGAAGGCTTTCTTTTATGGTTAGAGGACCCTGCCTTGGTGGAGGACTCCTTGACAAAGGGACCCCCCCCCCAAACCATGCCTTTTAAAATAAGTTTATTCCGGCAGTCGACCAGAGCCATGGGGTTGAATGCAGCACAAATGCAGCATTCAATCTCCAGGTGGTCGGCACTGAGACAGTAGAGGCACAGCTCTTAAACCCTAGAGGATTCTCCAACACAGAGACAAACAACCAAAGCCGAAGGTGAAAAATCAAAGAGGAGTCGGACAACCAGGCACGAGGTCTAAACACTGAAGGTCCGTCCTATACAGGAAACACGAGGACCACTAAAGTAACAAAAAAAAAAAAAAAAAAAAAACACAATTAGCCCAAGGGAAAAATTACACTACCACACTTCCCAACCAAAAGGAAAGAGTGCGCCAAAATGGCCAAAAGGAGGGGAAAAACACACTACCGAGACTTAACGGAGAACACCAACTAAAAACGTAATAAAATGAGGAAAGGCAAAGAAGAAAGGATCAAAGAAATAACCGACTTACTAAGAAGTATGGAAAACCCAAGAAGCAGAGCAATCTGCATCTGACAGTTGAAGCAGCAAACGAGATCTGAGTGATTAGAGGGCAGAAAAGCATTACGGGAGGGGAGGATCTTGAGCTAAGCTGTTGTCTAAGTGAGCCAGTTCGGATCTGATGTCTGATCCAGGACCCATACATGATGAATGGTGACTAGGAAAACATCAGATTCAAACTTTTCAATAGCATCAGCATGTTTTTTGAGAACGTTTCTTGTTGGAACCATGAGTTGGAGTCTCTGCAGGAATGTATTTTTTTTCTTGGTTTGTAAACTTTGTTTTGGAGTCCATTCAAGATTTCTGCCTGGCAAATGGCTTGATAGTAAGCAACACATGGTTCAGAAAGTGAGGCAGTCAAAGATCACATACATGAATGGTTAACATGCAACTCAGGTAGACTTTTTTCCTCAGTGCCCTTTCCTTACTAGGAGGATTAGCAATTGCAAAGTCATCCCCAGTGAAAAAGTCGGTCCATACCATAAACCATTGGTTGCCACAATCAGCAGTGGTCAGAGAAGGCTCTAAAGTCAACAGAGACAGTACAGTTGTGTACACTTACCATGAATGTAGATGTTCAAGTGTATTCACTGTTGCAGTCATTACATTTGGGCTATTTGCCTGCAGGTAGCCCTCAGCCGGCTTGAATATCAAAGTCGTGGATGCTTGCATCGGATGCTGTCTCTTCTTCCATGATGTCAGGTCATCAGGGGTATAAAACATGCAGCCGACGCCATTACAGTTTTTCTTGCCCCAGATGTCAAGTGCCCCCACAATGGGAAGCAAATATATGTTATGTTACACCTCCATCAAAAACCAAATACACCAGAAAGCTTAAAACAAGGAGGATAGGTAGAGCCAAGAGAAGTCAGGGGGCTGGAGGGAGGGAATACACTTGAACATCTACATTTATGGTAAGTGTACACAACTATACTATGTTCTTCGTGTTTCACTGTTGCAGTCATTACATTTGGGTAGATTCCCAAAGCTAAGGAAGGGAGGAGGAAGTTAGAGAGCATTAGGACCAGCTATTAAGCCCTGCAATACTGCAGTGGCAAAACCAGCTCTGGATTTAGAAAAAATAGGCATATTTTTTTTATTTTATTTTTTATTTTTTATTTTACATTTGTTAACCGGGCTAGTCTGGCTGGATGCATGTCCATTTTCAGCAGAGGCCCGAGGAGAAAAGCTCCATTAATATACTCATAGCTAATAGTGAGAAAACAATCAAAAAATTAAGACAATCTAAAAAATTTAAACTATCAGACACAAATGCAAGAAGCAAACAGCAAATAAACCAAATGTAGAAACAAGTAAGCAGATTAGGAACAGTTATTATGTAGTTTAGAAGAATTCAGAGGTAGTAGGAAAAGAGATAACAGTGGAGAGGCAGTATTACAATGAATTAGTTGCTAGGGAGAGACTGTCAAGGAATGAAGAGGACTGAGAAAATAGTTGTAACATATGGAGAGTCAGTAACAAATTCACTAATTACAAGTTAGAAAAGTACAAGTTAATCCAGGGTACTAGTATTAGGAAAGAGAATAGCATTGAAGTGAACTGAAAGTATGAATTTGGGAAAAAATGACAAGATGTAGTGTTAAAGAATACAGAAGGAAGAAGTAGGAAGAGAAAAAGTGAAGAAGGAAGAATCAATATGCAGGTAGGTCAGAAGATGGATAAATCAGGAGTAAAGGATAATAATTAAGAGTGAAGAGGAGGGGACTGGAAAGAGGTGCATTCTATGTTGAGCTCAGTCAGGATTAGAGCATGGGCATAGCCAGTGAGTTTGGAGATTGTGTTTTATTTGTTTTTTGAAAAGGTTAGATGAGCTTAGGGTGGTCAGTTCAATGGGAAGTTTATTCCAATATGATCCAACAGTATTTGCAAATAAGGAGTCGCCTGCTTTATTGTGGGATTTAAGAGTAGTTACTAGAAGCTTGTTGGCTGAGCGAAGTGAGGTAAGGTTTTTATATGGGGTGATTAGGTTATTAAGTATGGGTGTATTGGAGGGGTAGTGCAGAATGTTAAAAGTGATGACTAATTGACGCAGGAGTATTAGGTTCTGAAGTTCTAGCCAGTGAAGTTTTTTTAGATTGAGACAATGATGAGTACGGAAAGGGGATCCTGTGGCAAACCTGGCAATACTATGGTATGCTGTGTTAAGTTTATAAAGGTTGGCTTTGGAAATGTTGATAAAGGATGGAGAGGCATACAATAATGTGGAGATGAGGTGAGTTTGGGCAAGAGACACTCGGGTGGTAGCACTAAGAAAGGGCTTTAGTCTGTAGAGGGCACCTATTTTCTTGTTAACAGTCTTGACGGTTAGATCAATGTGGTTATCAAAGCTTAGCTGATTGTCAATAGTAATGCCTAGTAGTTTGGTGGAATAGTCAGGTATAATTATAGTGCCATTACAGGACACCAGGGAAAATGAGATTGCGGTGGATTTGAGGGTTGGGGTGAAGAGTAATAATTTAGTTTTTTTGGGATTAAGGAGGAGACAAATCTGTTGGAACCATTTTTCTGCTGTTGTAAAGACCTTTTGGGTGGAGGAGTGGAGTTCTTCTGGAGATGGAGCAGAGCAGATGAGAGTAGAATCATCAGCATACTGTATGCAAGTGGATGTTGGGAGAGAAGTGGGCAGGTTATTTATGAATATTGAGAACAGGAGGGGATCTAAGATGGATCCTTGTGGGACTCCGATAGTAACTGGGACTTGAGAGGATAGATGGTTGTCCCAGAGGACTGCTTGTTTTCTATTTGTCAGGTAAGAGTCAAACCACTGTAGTGCTAGTGAATCAAGTGAGAGGGATTTTAAAGTATCTAGGAGAAGTTGATGGTTGACCATATCGAAGGCTTTAGAGAGGTCCAGGAATAGTGCAGAGGAGAAAAGGTTTTTATTGCGATTTTTGCTGATCACGTCAGTGAAGGAGAGGAGGGCGTGGAAGTACTGTGGTGGGGCCTAAAACCATGCTGAGAGTCTGTGAGTAAGTTATTTTGCAAGAGATGATGTAAGAGTTGATGGTGTATGCAGCGTTCCATAATTTTAGATAGTGGAGATAGAAGGGCTATAGGCCGGAAATTAGAAAGTTCGTTGGAGTTTCCTCCTTTATGGAGGGGAATGATATGGGAGATTTTCCAACAGGATGGGATAGTGGATTCGGTTATGGTTCTGTTAATTAAGATGGAGACTGGGTAAGCTAGTTCAGTTGCTGCTAGTTGAAGATATTCAGCTGGTAGATTATCAGCAGAAGGGGTACAAGGTTTAAGTTTTGAGAGCAACTTCCGTATATAGGATGTGGAGACTGTATTCAATGTAAGAGTAGGGGTGCTGTTTTGGGGAGAGGAGGTTATTTGAAGGGGAGGAGGGGGGGTCATAGTGTTAGCTAGAGTAGTGACTGTTTGGGAGAAGAAGTTGTTGAAAGTATCAGCTATTACATTAGGTTGGGTCTGAGCTAGGCTAGTTGGTGTAGGTGTTTTGGTGTTTCCTGGGTGGAGCAGTTTATTGATTCCAGACCAGAAATGTTTGGGGTTTTGGTTTTGTTGATACTGCAGGTAATAGTTCTTTTTATCTAGATAAGTGAGTTTTTTTGTTGTGTTTCTGAGGTGTTTGAAATTTTGATGGTCAGTTGGGTTTTTGGTGGATCTCCATTTATTCCATAATTTATTTCTAGCTAGCATTGTTTGGTTTTTTTGGAAAGCCATGGGGCTGCTTTGGAGCCTAGTCTAATCAATCGAGATGGGGCATGATGCTGGAGAATTTGTAAGAAGGTATTGTTAAAATGGGTAACTGCTTCATCAAGTGGGAGGTGTTTTAGAGTTGACCAGTTATATTGTTTGAGTTCATTACGAAAGGATGATAGGTTAAAATTAGTTTTGTTGTGTACAGTACGATAGGTAGCCTGCTTGGGATTATTGTATTTTTGTTTAGTGATATAGGTAAGGAGATGGTCGCTGATATTGTCATGGAGTATTCCAGTTTTATAAGAGAGGGGATTGTTGTTGATCAGTATCCAATCCAGGATGGCTTGTTTCTGGGTTGATTTGTGTATTCTAGTAGGGGAGTTTATGGTTTGTTGAAAGGTAAAGAGATTGAGGTGAATGGAAGGTTTGGGAGAGATGCAGGAATTCCAATCAATATTAAAGTCACCTAAGATTATGGTTTCCTGAGGAAAGCTACAGGAGACCCAGCTAAGGATATTTTCTAGTGTATTGACGTTATTGCCTGGCGGGATGTAGGAGCATATTATATAGATGGCTTTGGTTTTATTAATTTGGAGTTTGGAACAGAGAATTTCAGCATTGGCTGGGGAGGGGGGCAGGGAGTCAATTAAGGCTAGCTGCAGTTGGGATTTGTATAAGAAGGCCACTCCTCCGCCCTTTTTGTTAAGACGATCTTGCCTTAAGGTGCTATAGCCTGGGGGAGTGATTTCATTGTCTTTGGTACCTGGTTTTAGCCAAGTTTCAGTAAGACATAGAATATCAAAGGCATAGAAGTCAATTAAAGCTTGGAGTTGTGTGATTTTATTGTTGATGCTGCGAATATTTAAGTGAGCTATTGAGAGGGAGTCAGTGGAGAAAGGTGAACCAAAACTATTAGCAGTTTGGTTAGTAGGAGTATGGCTGAGATGATTGTTAGGGCCAGGGTTGGGGTGGATGTCCCCATGTATCAGTAAGAGTGTTTGTGGGACTTGACATACCTTTGTATTTTTGCAGGGTATTAGCTGAAACCATCTAGTGGTTAGGAATTTGTTACGGTGTAATTTGTGGTAGAGAGGGGGAAGGTAGGGACAGGATGATAGGATATTAATATGTGTTTGTTTGGCTAGAGGAAGTGTAGAGGTTGTGTGTTTGGCTAAATGAGGAGATTGGCTAAGCATTAGATATTCGTAGGAAGTAAGAGTATAGTAAAGAAGAAGGATGTTAAGAAGTGTTAGTGAATAAAGCATGTTAAGGCTTGAAGGCATGTTATTAGTGAGCTGAGGTTAGCAAGTGTAGGAGTGGGTGGTTTGGGATGGTTGAGAGTGGGGTGTGGTACTTAGGACTCTGGAGAGTGGGTGTGGTGGTTATAATTGGAGAATTTAGTTAATAGGTGGTAGTGGGGCAGGAAATGAGATAGGATGTTAGTAGGTTAGGGGTGTGTCTGTGTGAGTATAAGGGTAGGGCCCCTGGGAGTGGGTGGGAATTGGGAGTAGGGAGGGGAGCGGAGTGAGCGTAGCGAACGGAGCGGGAAGAGCCAGTGAGGGGATCAAGGCAGAAAACAATCAGGAAAGACGAGAGAGACACTATAAAAGATGTGGGGTGGAGGTGAGCTATAGAGTACTAGTACAGTGGGGATATAAGGTGGGTGGGGAGAGTCAAAAAGAATGGGGAAAAACTAGTGTTTTCTTTAGTACAGTACTCTGAAAAATATGGGGAAAAAAAAGTGTGTTTCTCAGTGGAAAGGGCGCCACCTAGTGGCCAGGTCTGGGATGATGAGGGACAGAGCAACCAGAGAGTTTACCAAGTGAAAAAGTCTGGATGGAGGGAGAGTTTTCTCATGGGTAAAGCTGAGGAGAGGAGGGAAAGAGAAAGTGATGAAAATACTACTGGAGGGGGGGGGGGCTGCTGGTTAACCTGGGAGAGAAGTAAAAATAGCCTGAAGAGTAAAAATTATACAATACAAGAGTAGGACATACTTTTCAAAAAAGGTCTACTCTGGGTAGACAGTCTTATAGGGGAGGATGTAAAATCCTATTCAGGATTGTGTTGCTTAGTATGACATCCACAGGGCCTCTTTAGCAAGGGTAGGTCAGGAACTCAGGTATACAGGTTTCCAAAAAAGGTCTACTCTGGGTAGACAGTCTTATAGGGGAGGATGTAAAATCCTATTCAGGATTGTGTTGCTTAGTATGACATCCACAGGGCCTCTTTAGCAAGGGTAGGTCAGGAACTCAGGTATACAGGTTTCCAAAAAGGTCTACTCTGGGTAGACAGTCTTATAGGGGAGGATGTAAAATCCTATTCAGGATTGTGTTGCTTAGTATGACATCCACAGGGCCTCTTTAGCAAGGGTAGGTCAGGAACTCAGGTATACAAGTTTCCAAAAAAGGTCTACTCTGGGTAGACAGTCTTATAGGGGAGGATGTAAAATCCTATTCAGGATTGTGTTGCTTAGTATGACATCCACAGGGCCTCTTTAGCAAGGGTAGGTCAGGAACTCAGGTATACAGGTTTCCAAAAAGGTCTACTCTGGGTAGACAGTCTTATAGGGGAGGATGTAAAATCCTATTCAGGATTGTGTTGCTTAGTATGACATCCACAGGGCCTCTTTAGCAAGGGTAGGTCAGGAACTCAGGTATACAGGTTTCCAAAAAAGGTCTACTCTGGGTAGACAGTCTTATAGGGGAGGATGTAAAATCCTATTCAGGATTGTGTTGCTTAGTATGACATCCACAGGGCCTCTTTAGCAAGGGTAGGTCAGGAACTCAGGTATACAGGTTTCCAAAACAGGTCTACTCTGGGTAGACAGTCTTATAGGGGAGGATGTAAAATCCTATTCAGGATTGTGTTGCTTAGTATGACATCCACAGGGCCTCTTTAGCAAGGGTAGGTCAGGAACTCAGGTATACAGGATGAGGATATTTAGACTCAACCCGAGGAGACACAGCAGCCCAAAGGGACGGTATATAGGGATGAATCGGCTAAGGGAAGGTATGGTAATGCTTGGTGAAGGTATGAACACAGGTAGCAGCTTCTAGGATGTCCCTGGTAGGGACCCCTCTGAGAAAGGCTGTAGAGGTAAATGCAGCCTTGGTGGAATGTGATCTTATCTCCTGTGGGGTAGGTTTTCCATGGTGCTTATAGCAGAAATGCATGCAATGGGCTATCAATTTAGAAATGGTTTACTTTGAAATGGTCTTCCCCTCTGCCCCTGCAGCAAAGCCAACTAGCAGCTGTTCAGATTTTCTGAGAGGCTTCGTCCTGCCCAAATAAAATCTAAGTTGTCTGTGCACGTCCAAAGAGTGCAGAATTCATTCTCTTTTGTTTTGTGGATTAGATAAAAAGGTAGGCAAATGAACGGACTGATTTAGGGCCACACTAGACACCACCTTGGGCATAAAGGACTGGTCCGGAGGGAAACCCTGTCTGCATGGAAGATAATGAAGGACTCCACTGCCATGAGGGCCTGTAATTCAGACACTTTTCTTGCTGAAGTGATGCCTAGAAGGAAGGCTGTTTTCCAAGAAAGGAATTTCAACTCTGCAGTTGAAGTTGGTTCAAAAGGAGGGAGAGTGAGCTTCTCCAATACAAAGTTAAGGTCCCAGGCTGGAGTAGGGGCTCGCCTGGGAGGTCTTAAAATTTTAGCCCCTCTGAGGAATTGCTTTAACAGGGAGTGAGAGAAGAGGAGTGGTTCAGTATTAGAATGTACTGAAATTGCAGAGGCATGAATTTTAATTGACGAGAAGGATAGGCCCTTGTGGAGCATTTCTATTAAGTACTGAAGAATATGAGGTAAACTGGGCACCACAGTGTCCATACCCTGGGTCTGGCTCCAGGAACAGTATCTTTTCCACTTTTTAGCATAGGATTTTCTAGTACTAGGTCTCCTTGCTTCCAGAATGATCTCTAGCACCTGCTTACTGAGGGATGCTATTAGAGAGCTCAAGGAATTAGCCAGGCTGCAAGGTTCAGGGTTTGAAGCTGAAGGTGCAGAATCTAGCCCACCTGCTGGAACAGCGGGGAAGGTGTCCGAGGTAGGTACCATGGATCCAGCAGTATCATGCTGTGCAAGAGGGGGTACCAGTGCTGGCGAGGCCAGTCTGGTGCAATAAGAATTGTCCTTGGTTTGTCCTGTTTGATCTTTAGCAGAACCTTCGAGAGGAGAGGCAGAGGGGGAAAGGCATAAACCGAGAGGCTTTCCCAGGTAAAGGACAGTGCATCCACTTTCCAAGCTTGACTGTGGGGAGTCCTTGTGCAGAATTTGTCCAACTGGTAGTTCTAGGGGGAGGCAAACAGGTCTATCTCTGGAGTCCCCCATTTGTTCCATAAGAGGTTGAATATTTTTGGTTCCAGTTTTCATTTGTGGGGGTCCATGAGGTTTCTGCTTAGGTCATCTGCAAGTGAATTTAGCTTGCCTGGCAGACATTGAGCTAGTAGGTGCACTTGGTAGCTCAAGGCTGTGTTCCACAGAGCCATGGCTAGTCTGCAAAGAGGGTATGAGTGGGTTCCCCCCTGCTTATGTACCACATAACTGTGGTGTTGTCTGTCTTTACCAATAATTGTCCCGGAAGGATGTGGCCCTTGAAGGCTGTCAGGGAATTCTGTACAGCTAACATTTCTTTTTGGTTGATATGCAGGTGCATCTAACTCTGGTTCCATTTGCCCTGAATGCATTGCCCTGCCAAGTGAGCCCTCCATGCATAGTCTGATGCATCTGTAGTCAGGGTTTGGGCGGCAAGGGGTAGATTGAAAGGGAGCCCCTTGTTGAGGTGGCAGGCCTCTGCCCACCAAAGGAACTCTGTCTTTATACAAGGAATGATAGGAATCATTGATTCCAGGTCCTGAAAATGTTGACACCATAGGCTTTTCACATACCAATGTTGTTCCCTCATATGCAGTCTTGCATATGGAATTAGTAGAACGCAAGAGGCCATGAACCCCAAGGCTTGCAAAATTTTCCTTGCAGATAGCTGGGTCTTTGTTGCCAGTAGTTTGAAGTAGGCTGTCAAACTTGTTTCTCTGGTGTGAGGTAAGCCATCTGAGAAGTTGTGTTCAAGCTTGCTCCCAGGAATACAATCTGTTGGCAGGGTACCAGATGAGATTTCTTTTCGTTTATGGTGTACCCCAGTGAGGTTTGAAGTTTCTTTGCAAATGCCAGATGTTTTAATAGCATGTCCTGGCATTCTGCCTGAATTAGACAATCATCCAGGTATGGGTATATTTGAATATTTCTCTACCTGCAAAATGCAATGACTGGAGCTAGACACTTTGTGAATACCCTGGGTGCAGTAGATAAGCCAAAGGGAAGTGCAGAGAACTGACAGTGCATGGAGCCTACTCTGAAACGTAGGTATTCCCTGCAAGATTCCCTTATTGGAATGTGCAGGCAAGCTTTCTTTAAGTCTAAGGTTGCCAACCAGGCATTTTTGCCTACAGTTGTTGAAGTGTTAGCATTTTGAATTTTGGGATTTCCAAAAAGGTGTTTAGAATAGAGAGGTCCAGGATAGGACGCCAGGAGCTGTCTTTTCTGGGTACCAGGAAAAGTCTTGAGTAAAAATCTTGTCTCCTTTCTTCTGCTGGGACAGGTTGAATAGCCCTGATACTTAGAAGAGAGAGAACCTGTTGTTGAGCCTCTGATCACTGATTTGGGGGTAGGTCTGGCCAACCATTTGGAGTTGGTAAGGTGTGGAAGTGGAACCTGTATTCTTGGAAAACTATATTTAAAACCCATTTGTCCTGGGTACTGAGTTCCCAGTTTTTTGCATGCAGGGCGAGCTTTCCTCCTAAGGGAGCAGGCAGTTGAGCAGGGCTTGGAAGGGTTAAGGTTAAGTCATTGTGACATTTTTCCATAGGGGTGTCTTACTACTTCCAACTTTGGAACTGCTTAGGCCTGTGTAGCCTGAGACTGTAACCTAGGCAGTCTGCTGTTCATGGGTTTGGACTGAGAATGCCTGGAAGAGACTGGAAAGGACCAATTCTTAGAAGGCCAATGCCTACTAAATTTGGGAGGCTGTACTTGCAGGAAATATTTAACAGTTGGCATAGATTTACCTTTTTCCTCCATCTTTTTAAGGACGACTTCTGCTTTGTTGCCAAACAGGCGGTCTTGGTTTAAGGGAGCATCCAGTAATTTAGCTTTAACATGATCTGGCAAGTTTTGCTCCTTAAGCCAAGCATGCCTTCTAAGTACAGGCCCAGTGACAGCAGCCCTGCAAGATGCTTCTAAAGAGTAAAAACAACATTGCAAATTGTGTTTACCAACTTGTTCAGCAGAATGCATTAAATCCTGTAATTTTTTATGTTCAGCACAGTCAGGAATCAACATAATTTTTTAAGTAGTCCCATAATATGCTGCTGATACTTTAACATATGAAACTGGCAAGTTAAGGCCCTAATGGCCAAGTAGAAGTGTATACCTTCTTACCCCATCCGTCCAAGGCCCTGGAATCCCTATCAGAGGGGGTAGGTTTTTTGGCAGCAGTAGCCTTAATGCCCTTTGGTCCTTGGGAAATGGTCTCTAGATCCGCAGTAGGATTCTTGAAGAGGAACTTGTGAGAGTCAGGTACTCTGTGTAATACCGGTCAGGTTTTCTGGGAGCTGGAGGTAAAGTGTCTGGTGCCAGGCTAGATTCCAAGAAGGCATCATCTACAATGTCCAGAACAGGAGGGATAGCTAAAGGCCTGTGTTGAGGGAGGAGTAAGAATTCCCTAAGCCTCTTTTTAGAGTCAGAGTAATCCTGGCTTTCCCAGCGGAAATGCTCCCTAACAGTGTGCAAAGTTTCAGAAAAATCTTCTGGAGGGGAAGCAGAGGGAATGGAATCCTCTGCATCAGAATCCTCATAGGTAGATAAGGGCAAATTCTAGTAATCAGAAGAAACAGAAATTTCAAGAATCCTGATCAGAAGAATCAGAAGGAAAATCAGTTCTAGGTCTCAGAGAGGGAAGGCTGGTTTCCCCTAATTAAAGTAATAAAGTCTTCAGCCATTCTAAGCATTTGATTTTTAGGCATATGGGTCTGACCATGCAATTTGGGCGTCGGTTTTCAAGATGTGGGTTGAGTTTTAGACCTTGATGAAGAAGATGGTGTCGGTTTAATATGCAAGTCAGTAGACCTGAATACACCCTCAGAAGCCGGTGCCTGCGCAGCAGCTCCGGACCCATCCAAGGTAGAGACATCCACAGGTTCCACAGTCAAAGAAGCAACTCACAGCATACCGGACTCTGAATGGGTCTCAGTAGAGGCCTGCAAATCTGAAGTAGCAGGTATCAGGGGCTGCAAAAGCGCCTCACTGAGTACCGGCGAACTGGCAACTAGCTTAACGGAAGCGTCGTCGTCAGTTTTGGACCTATGTGGTCTGTCTCTGTCTTTATCCTTAGGTTTTTTTCAGAATATCGGTAGTCGGATGGCTTACTGAAGCCATTTCTGGATAGTTATACAGAGTACCAAAATAATTTGCTGCAAAAATAGACTGACGACGAATAGTTTGGGGGTTGAATAAGGCAAAAAACTGACAGCGAGGGACGTCGTGGTCTGGGCCTAGGCAAGGAATGCAGTACAAATGAAAATCTTTATGAGGCATTTGTTTTCCACAGGTAAGACAACTGTTAACTTTTACTGACATCGGTTAAGAGCAAGAAAAAGGATCCCCAATGGGGTACTTAGCTTTTTTGAAGACTTAGGTTCTGAAACTCAAATGAAAATTTCAGGAGTCAGCCGACCAGCACTTGTGAACTGCTTCTGCTCTTGCACCGCGCGGCAAGAAAGACTGATGTAATGGCGTCGGCTGCATGTTTTATACCCCTGACGACCTGACGTCATGGAAGAAGAGTCAGCATCCGACGTAGGAATCCAAGACTTTGATATTCAGGCTGGCTGAGGGCTACATGCAGGCAGATAACCCAAATGTAATGACTGTAAACAGTGAAACACGAAGAACATCAGGCTCTTCAAGAAAAATCTTGATGATTGGATGGGAAATAGGAAATTCACCCCAGGGATCACTTCTGTGGCTCTGCTTGACAGGGGTAAAGGAAAATAATTTTCTTGGGTGGCGAAAGCCAGGGTACCTTTTTGGCTAGGCTTATATAGGCCCTAGGGCCAATAGCTTAGTACCTACCTATGAACCTATGGAGGTTGACTGGAGAAAAAACAAGAAATTACTCAGGGCTATAGTACCTTAAAAAGAAGAGGAAATAGGTGGAGTTGAAAAAGAATGGCAGTGCCTCAGAACAGCATGTGTGAAGACTACAGAACAGATATGTGGCCAAGCCTGGTATGGCGATAAGGTACATAAGGAAAGCTGGTGGTGCGATGCAGAATTCCAGGAAATCATCAAAAGAAAGAAGAAACACAGGAAAAAGTGGGAGATAGAAAAAATGGATCAGGCTATGAAGAAATACTGACTGGCTAACAAAGAGGCTAAGAAGGAAGTTGTAAAAGCAAAGAACAGGGTATCAGAGGCACTTTACCTGTTTCTGGAAAGTAAGTGAGTAGATGACATAAAGAAACTATATCAGGTTGCAATGCAAAAAAAGAAAGATAAAGCAGATAGTCAGGGATGCCAGCAACAACCTGTTCACCACTACACAGGACATCATAAGTTTCTGAATGAAGAAAACCCAACAGTAGCTATATTGTCCCAAACACAGCCAGAGGAGAGGAGGAAGAGGCAGGTAGCCCAGGAAGGGGGACAGACTGAAGACCAACCGGCATGGGCTTTCCAGGAGCAGGCTAATGACTGGAGGCAGGCAGAGATTAGAAGGGGGATGGGACACCAGCTTAGGGTGTCCAACCCATCTCCTGAGCATAGAAAGAATAGTTGTGTAAAATCTTACCATAACCACAGATGTCCTTCTCTTCTATATGCTGCAGTATTCATCACATTAGGGAGTTTGCCACCATCTGACTCGTACATCTGGCCAGTATACAAAAGTCTAAATGTTAAGGTATGTGCGTTGCCTCACATCATCTCATGTACGTTGGCCATAAAGAGACATCGGGCATAAAACGGATGCCAGAACTGAATGCTGCCAAGCACCAGCCTGAGTCTAGGTAAGAAGACATGTCACCAGGTGACTAGTCAAACATCATGGGGAAGGCAGGGTAGGTAAGCAATACTGCAGCATATAGAAGAGAAGGACGTCTATGGTTATGGTAAGATTTTGCACAACTAGTCTATGTCCTTCTATTCATATGCTGCAGTACTCATCACATTAAGGAGAGTGCCAAAGATCATGCTTTTGAAATCCCACCCCTTCAATTATTTAAATTTATTGGCCATCCTACAGTATTTCATAGTACCAAAATACAAAAGTAACCACCCCTTTCAGTCCATCTTGCTGTTTTAAAAATAGTAACTCTCCACTAAACCTTAACTTTTTAAACAGGTAAAACTCAAGTTACCTACTTTCATATCTAACTTCTCTAGTGCACACTGCAGAGTGCATTCTTTTCAATCTTACCTTTAAGCATCCCTGTTACTAGCACTTTCTCTAATACCTAAAAAGATCATCTCTACTTGACTCCAAGTAGACTTTTCTCTATCTGTTAAACCTAGCACTTGCTCCTACAGTACTTATTACCTTGATACGGCACTCTTATAGATAGCACCCCAAAAGGCAAACCCCATTTCTCGGTCACCACGCCCCGAATCTCTTTTAAAGTTTTTTGTCTAGTCCTTCTAGCATGTCGAGGGATCAGTTGCTAGTGTCCTCTCCTGCTCAGCTGGTGAACCTGGGAATATTGAGGCAATGTTACAATTGCCTCATGTACACAGACAACCCTCTCCTCCTCCCACAAAACACAAATACATGCGAGAGATGCAACTATACGGCCAAACTGGAGGCTGAGCTCTCTCAACATAGGACTGGCAAGACCAGTCAGGAGGAGAAGGTTACCACACACACTATAGACCCAGTCTCACATAGTACCATCACAACCTCAAATCATACACATAAACACACAAAGACATACTCAAGGCTCTGATCAAAAATCTACCAAAACAGCAGAGGCCACCAAAGCAGACACCCAAACAACCACCACCTCAGAACACAACACCTGCAACACATAGACCTCACAGTCAGAGTGTCAAACAGTCACAGCCCTTAAGGCCAAACACAATGCCAGACACACTAGTCATTGGTGACTCCATAGTCAGACACACTGACGTCCCGCTCACTAGACTGAGTAAGGAGAAGGTCACAGTAAGCTGCCTGTCGGGCGCTAGAATCCGCCACATAACGCAAGCACTCAGGTCTCTCAACAGCAGGTACAAATATGACTCAGTCATTGTCCACGCTGGTGTAAACGACCTGAGACGTACCTCCTTGGACTACATGAAAAGAGACATTGAGGAGCTCTCTGATTATGTAGCCCAGGCAGGTATGACCCTGACCTTGAGCAGTATCCTACCTTCACCAAGAATGATGCCACAATACAGAGATAAGATGATCAGCTTTAACAATTGGCTTAAACTCTGGTGTCATTCAAAGGGGATCCGATGTCTGTCTGCCTGGGATGACATGCTGGACAAGCCACGCTGCTTCGCAAGGGACGGCTTGCACCTGTCACCCCTGGGATTCCGGATATTGGCAAAGGCTCTTGCCACCCCCATAGTGCCTTTTTTAGGCAAGGCTCAAATTCTAAACCTACCACCCTAGAACTCAAAAAAGGAAAAAAACTAAGGGTAATGCTGCTCAATGCCAGAAGTCTAAATCTCAAAATGCACGCACTCGAGGCCCTTCTCAGTATGGAGAACATCGATGTCTGTGCAGTGACAGAAACCTGGTTCAAGGCTCCTGAGAGCACCCCAGCACTATCAGGTTTTACCTCTTATCATGCCCGCCCCAAGATCCGGTCAATACCAAGAATGGAGGAAGGGTATCCATATTCATCAAAGACACCCACACCTCAAGACTGGTGGCAACGCACGATGCATCGGAGACCATCCAGGTGCAATTACCCATAGGCAAGACTGCTCTGCAAATTGTAGCATGTTACAGGCCACCCTCACAAACTCAGGAACCTCACATGGCCTTCCTGAAAACACTAGAGGATAAATGTATCACCAAACACCATCATACTAGGTGACTTCAATTACCCTAATATAGACTGGGAACACTACTCAAGCCCAAACACCCTAGCCCAAAAGTTCCTGGAATTCATAAACTCAAATGCCATGGAACAACTAGTCACCATCCCCACAAGAGGAGAAAACATACTTGATCTCATCATCACGAACATGGGAACACAATGTTCAACACCGAAAGTATACCCCTCACTGGTGAGATCAGATCACAAACTAATCTCGCTGGAGGTCCTCATCCCACCCCCACCTGAAATAAAAAAGACCACAGTAAAGAACTTCTCGAAAGCCGACTTCACACTTCTAAAGACTAGTGTGGTCTCCTTTAAGGCCCCCGAGCCGACGGAAAACAGTACTCAAGCCGCTGAATCACTTACAAATGCCTTCTACCAGCACCTGCAGGACTGCATGGATAAGGCAATCCCAAGCAAAACAAAGACTCTTTGTACCAAAGGCAAGCGTCCACTCTGGTGGACCCCAGCCATAAACAAACTCTACAACAAAAGGAGGAAGCTACTACAAGATAGAGCAAAATCCTTAAAAGGTAAGACACCCTTGATCACTATAAGTAAAAAACTAAGAGCTCTCATAAAATCATCCAAAGCAAATTTTGAGAGAAAAATAGCTAAAGACTCAAAAGACAATCATAAGGCCCTCTTTAGCTATGTTAGAAACCTGGGAGGAAACTCCCAGATATGCTCAGAACTAGTTCAAAATGATGTGAAGATTACTGATCCTACAGACATTGCCAACATACTGGCTGACAGGTTCAGTGCAAACTTCTCCCACCTCCCCGCCAAAAGGAGAGATATCTATACCAAGCGATTGCAGCCCCCCAAACATCTCCAACGCCCAAGTGAGAACTGCTCTCTCCAAAGCAAAAAAACAGCATCCATGGGACCTGATGGTGTCCCCGGCTGTGTGCTCCACGAACTCAACGAGGAATTAAACCCACAGCTAGGACAGCTGTTTAATCATAGTCTTACCTCTGGATACGCACTCCAGGAGTGGCACTGCAACTGTGGTCCCACTTCACAAAGGCGGTGCCTCCACCGACCCTGGAAATTACCGCCCATTAGCTTGACAAGCCTTATCTGCAAAGCCATGGAGAGGATCATAACGGACCTCATAAATAAAGACATAGGAATTTGCAGACTTTGGATCCATCCCAGTTTGGCTTTGTCAAAGGCAGATCATGCCTTCTAAACTTGGTTGACTTTTTGAAACAGTCACCAAAGCCATTGATGAGGGAAAGGCAGTCCATACAGCCTACCTCGATCTGGCGAAGGCCTTTGATACAATACCCCACTCGGGTATCATTGAAAAACTCATCAGCTTAAATGTTAACCCATACATCACAAGATGGGTTGCAAACTGGCTGAGTGACAGAACCCACAGGGTCAGAGTTGCTGGCGCCATGTCAGACTCAAAGCCTGTCACAAGTGGTGTACCACAGGGCTCAGTCCTGGGCCCACTCTTGTTTGGCATCTACTTTTCCAAGTACAAGCAAACACAGGAGGGTTATGGCTGACAAAGTTTGCAGATGACTGCAAACTGGGCCATAGTAGAAAACACATCTGACACAGATATCCTTCAGAAGGGTCTCACAGAAACGGATAACTGGTGCCAGAGCCATGGCCTAAAGTTAAATGCCAAAAATGCATAGTCATACCCTTCGGGAAAAACAAGGTTACCCCTAGCTACCAAATAGGTGGCAATCCACTGAGTACAGAAGAAGTTATCAGGGACCTGGGGACCCAGGTTGATAGTAGTCTGTCATTCGACACCCATGTAGCTAAAGTAGTTAGGAAGACCTTCTACATTGCCCACCTTATCATGAAGGGATTCTCATCTAGATCAAGGGAGGTCATAGTCTCCCTATACTCATCACTCATCAGACCAATGATTGAGTACAATGCCCCATTCGGAATGTATCTGACCCGACACTTGCAGCAGCTGGAGAGGCCACAAAAGTTCCTCACCAAAAGGATAAAGGGTCTCAAACATCTGTCCTATGCTGCCCGACTGAAAGAACTCCAGCTCTATTCAGTCGCCACCGCTTGCTCAGAGGTGACCTTTGCCTAACATACAAGGCCATGTCAAACCCAGATTTGATGAATATGCTTCACCTCAAAAAATCTAGATCCGTCAGAGCCACAAGGGCGGGAGACTTAAACCTCGACACGGCTATTAATAGGACGTGCTGGAGGGATAGATTCATCACCCAAAGACTCCCTATGCTGTGGAATAAAATCCCGGTATATGTGAGGCAGAGCACCTCGCTGGCCTTGTTCAAGAGAAATCTTGACCAATGGATGGGAGATCGCAGATATACCCCAGGGATTACCTCAGTGTCACTGCTCAACAGAGGCACAGCAAAATAATGGGTATAGTTCCCCATACTAAAGGGGTGGCGTAAGCCACAAAACTATGGGCTAGGCTTGTAAATGCCCTCGGGCAGATAGCCTAGTATGAACCTATGAACCTATGCTTAGGGAAGAGAGGGTGGAGGAGCAGAAGCTTCTATAAAACCATGTCGGATAGTTTTAGTAAACCCCGCTTTGAACCTGCAGATGACATCTACTTTGTAATGTTTAGTGAAAGTATGAACAGAGGGCCAGGTAGCTGCTTCTAGGATAGAGCAAGTGTCCAAGCAGTTGAAGAAGGCACCAGAGGAAGACACCGCTCTAGCAGAATGTGCCCTCACAGGGGAAGAAAGGCATTTACCATGGTTTGAATAACAAAAGGAAATAGCTTTAGAAATCCAGGAAGAGATGGTTTGCTTGGAAACTGGCTGACCCAGGGCCCTTGGATGGTAAGACACAGACATTCAGATTTACGGATAGGTTTAGTTTTATCCAGATAGTATCAGAGTTGTCTGTGTATATCCAAAGTGTGTAGAATCCTCTCACTGGGAGACTGGAGAGAAGAAAAAAAGGTGGGAAGGTTGACAGACTGATTGATGGATAACTCATTAACCACCTTGGGCATAAAGGAAGGACTGGTTCGCAAAGCTACTCTGTCCCTGTGGAAGACTGTGAAAGGGGAATCAGACATTACAGTTTGCAACTCCAAGACCCTTCTAGCAGAGGTAAGGGCCAGCAGCAGAACAGGTTTCCATGATCAATGATGTAGGGAAGAGGAACTTGCTGGCTCAAATGAAGCCAGGGTAAGTTTCTCCAACACAAAATTGAGATCTCAAGGAGGAGGAACTGGCTTCCTTGGTGGTTTAATATGAAGGACACCTTTAAAAACAGTTTAACATCTAAACTAGAGGCTAAAGAAGGTGACATAGGCAAGCTGAGATAACTGAAAGGTGAGCTTTCACGGAATAAGAGGACAGGCCACTTTTCATCAGTTCACACAGATAGGACAAAACCACCGGGATATCCACTGACAGTGGTTATAGGTCCTTTTTGAGACACCAGATGGAAAACATCTTCCATTTGGAAACATAGGATTTCCTAGTAGTGGGTTTTATGGCCTCCTGCAGAATTTGAAGCACGTCCTCTGAAAATAGGTGTCTAAAGGAAATTAAAACCCTATCACCCACAGAGTCAGGTTTAGAGATGACAGCTGTGGATGTATTAGAGTCCCTTTGCCTGTGTGAGCAGGTCCATCCTGTGGGGTAACTTGTGGTGATTGCCCCTGGCTAAATGCAGGAGGAGGGGGAACCATTGCTGTCTTGGCTGAAAGGGAGTCACCAACAAGATTTCTGGTTGATCCCGCTGAATTTTCTGAAGGATCTTTTGGAAAAGAAGGAAGGGAGGAATGCATACAGAAACATCCCCTTCCAAGAGAATGATAGGGCATCCACCTTCCAGGCCAAGGGATGTGGGACCCTGGCGCAAAATCTGGGAAGTAGTCTGTTCATGGGGAAGGCAAAGAAATCTACCTGAGGTGTACCACAATGATGGACCAGATCCAGCCGCACATCCCTGTGTAACATTCATTCATTAGATTGGGTCATGGATCTGCTTAACATATCTGCCAAAACATTCTGAGCTGAAGGAATATAGACTGCCTGAAGAGAAATTTGTCTTTGTAAGACTAACTCCCAGGCATGTAGGACTAGCATGCACAGGAGGTAAGACTTTGTTTCCCCACTGTTTGTTGACGTACCAGAGGACTGTGGTATCTGTGAACCACCTTAGCACCCCTAGGGTAAGCTTGGGTTTGAAGATTTGCAGAGCATAAATCAGGGCCCTCGTCTCTTTTATGTTGATGTGTTCTTTTGTCTGGGATGCAGACCAGACATCCCTGACCCTCCAGGATTCCAGAGTTGCACCCCATCCTGGGTCTGAAGCATCCACGTACACTTCTAGAGTGAGGGGAGGGGTGACTGTAGGGGAAGACCTGGACTTTTTTCGTGACCTGAAGAATCCATCATTACAATTCATTTTTTAGGCAAGGTAGGAGGGGAATAACAAAATCCAGAGGGTGGGAGTGCTGCCTCCACACTGTGCTCAAAAACTTTTGCAGGAAGAAGACTTAACTGGTTTCTAACAAACGTAGTCTTTGCTGGGTAGTTCCTCTGGAACCTAGGAACAGGAGAAACAATGATATGCTTCACATCCTGTAGATCCTTGCCTTTTTCCTGCAAGGATCTGAAAAGGTCTGCAGCAGAGCTGCCAAATAAGGCGTTATTGTCCAAAGGGGCATCCATCAGTTTGGCCTTGATGTCAGGCAGGGTATGAAACCTGAGCCAGGTATATCTCCTCAGGACTGAACCAGAAGGTGCCACCCTGGCTGAGGCATCTGCAGCATCATAACTGCACATGACAGAATGCCTAGTGATATGGGCAGAAGAGTTGAGGATGGCAGACAGTTTAGCCTTACTAGGAGAGTCCAGGAGCTCTGAGAGGAGCTTTCCTGCATCTGATAAGAGAGCTAGAGAGTATTTTGCCATGTGGGTATGATAATTAATTGCTCTGAAGGCCGGAGTGGCAGAGGTGTAAACTTTTTTTTCCCAGTCTCTCCATAACTTTACTCTATTTGTCAGAAGGTAGTAAAGAGGAAGAGGACAGTAATTTGAATGCCTTATCAAGTGAGACTGATATGGTAGCTGGGTCAGCAGAAGGGGCTTTGAAGAGGAATTTAGAGTCCTCAGGCACCTTGTAAAATCGATCAGGATGTTTGGAGTAGGAGGCTGATAATCTGGACATTTAGATGCAGCTGTAAAAGCATCCAAGAAGGCTGGCAGAACTGGGGGAATGGAAGAAAGGGGTGGAGACTCCATTTGAAGAGATCATAATATCTCTATTGTATGTCTGAAACCTGACACCAGTCCCACTTGAAAATTTTTTTCATTTTCAAGATAGTTTCCCCAAAGGTAATATCCTCTCCAGGGGAATCCGTACCATTAGACTTCTCCTCTGGACAAGCATAACCCAGAAGGGAAGCTATTTGGGTGGAGTAAGCTAAAGGACTCATCACCTAAAGACTCCTCCATCTGAGGAGGTGTTAGCAGACATCCTCCTGAAAAGAGTAGCTGGAGAGAAGGCCTGAAGGGGAACAGAAGAAGAAGGCTGATGCAGGGTCATGAAGGAATTGAACAGGCTTTGTGAAAAAAAACTGCCAATCAGGAGCTTGTTCCTGTGGCACAGGAGCAATGTGTTTAGTTTTTTCTTCTTGGGAGCTTCCATGTCAGGAGCTTGTTCCTGTGGCACAGGAGCAATGTGTTTAGTTTTTTCTTCTTGGGAGCTTCCATGTGATGGAAAGTGGATGGACCCGACATCGGCCTGCACTCCATGTCCATATGTATATCCTCCCAGACAGTGATTTGAGTGATGCCATGCAGGCCTTCAGAAACAACAAGCCATAGTTCCCCCTTTTCACCCAACTCGAACACCTGCAATTCCCTTGCAGATGTGCTGGTGGACTTCTTCGGGGCTTCCACTGTGGTACCCACCAGAGGGACATTAACCTACTTTGATATGGCCTGGACCTACATCAGCCTCGAGAGGAATGCCCAGAAGAGAGAGCATAGATGGAAAATCAGGCCGAGGTTTTTTCGTATTTTTTTATTGTGGTCTGTTCAAAGGACCGGACGTAAGCTCCATCTCACGTGCTAAACGTTTAAGATATTGGTTTTCTAAATAAAGCTTAAGGAAAGCTAAATGGCTCCTAAGTGTTATCAGGATGAAGGACTTACAAATAGCAGAAGCGGTATGATCATAATGCGGGCCTAGACAGAACAAGCAGAGGTCATGGGAGTCCTTATGAGGAATCTGCCTCCCATACTGACACTTGCTCTTCCTAGCTGACATGAAATCACCCAAAAAACAACAGTAGCCAAAAACTTTAAGAAAATTCCCTATGGGGTACTTATCTGAACCACTAATCTGGAAAGCGAGCGTCTGGAGCAGGCAATCGGTCAGGTGGCAGAAAAGTTCTGAGGTTGGTACTTGCTGACATCTGCTTTATACCAGACATTTCTTTATGGCCAACATATGCAAGATGATGTGTGGCATTGCATGTACTTTACAATAACATTTAGACTTTTGTATACTGGTTGGACGTACAAGTTAGCCAGAGGCGAACTCCCTAATGTGACGAATACTACAGCATATGAATAGAAGGACATCATCCTCTCCATGATGTCAAAGGCAGTGGTGGAAGCTGGTCACCTGGAGCAGCCAGCCCCAGGGTCTGAAAAAAATGAGAAGTGCCTGAACCTGTGGGAGGTATGCCCAGCCCCGACATGAAGACCAGAGCAGAGCTGTCGAAGGTCGATGCTGTGAGCAGCAGGGATAAACCTGAAGCTGGGATCATTGAATCCGACCAAAAAATCCCAGCCTCGATGCCATGGCTCCAAGGTCCGCCAGGTACTGACATGGTTGAATTCGACAATACCAAGGTAGGAATCTAAGCCAAACACAGCCATGAGATCAGATTCAAACCCAAAGGTAGAAACACAGCCAGGCCAGAAAAAGTACAGTTGTGTACACTTACCATAAATGTAGATGTTCAAATGTATTCACTGTTGCAGTCATCACATTTGGGTTATCCCTGCCAGGGTAGCCCTCGGCCAGCCCGAATACCAGAGGCTTAGTATTTTTGAGTCGGTTGCTGTCGCTTCAGGACTAACGTCAGGTGGTCAGTAGTATAAAGTAAGGAAGCCAACGCCATTACATCAGTTTTTCTTGCCCTGTCAGGAGCCCCCCAAGTGGGAGCCAGGTTATGGTAGAAGAACCCCACCAGTAGGAAGTAAATACCAAAATGTTCCTTGTAAGTAGAGAGAGAGAAAAAAAAAATAGGGGGATGGAGAGAGGGAAACCAGGACTGCAACAGTGAATACACTCGAACATCTACATTTATGGTAAGTGTACACAGTGTTTCACTGTTGCAGTCATCACATTTGGGTTGATTCCCAAACCTGAGAGGAAGGTGGAGGCAGTCAAGGAGACTAGGGGTTGGTTAGGATGCCCTGTAAGACTGCAGTGGCAAAGCCTGCCCTGGATTTGGAGAAAATAAGCAGGTGGTAATGCTTGGTGAAAGTGTGAACAGATGTCCAAGTGGCAGCCTCCAGGCTGTTCCCGATGGGGACTCCTGAGAAAAGCTGCAGAGGTGAAGGCTGCTCTGGAGGAGTGAGTCCTGACTCCCTTAGGGGGAGGTTTTCCGTGTTGCTTGTAACAAAAATGGATGCAGTATGCTATCCATTTGGAAAGTGTTTGGAAATGGCTTTGCCCTCTGCCCCTGCAGCAAAGCTAACCAGTAACTGATCAGACTTTCTGAATGGTTTAGTCCTGTCTAGACAGAATTTCAGCTGTTTGTGCACATCAAGAGAGTGCAAGATCCTTTCCCCCCTTGTTTTCTGGCTTAGGAAATAAGGTGGGCAAATTAATGGATTGGTTGAGAGCCACACTGGACACCACTTTGGGCATGAAGGACTGAAGGATGGGTTAGTCCTGAGGGAAACCCTGTCAGCATAGAGGATGATGAATGGCTCCACAGCCATAAGTGCTTGTAGCTCAGAGACTCATCTGGCTGAAGTGATGGCCAGAAGAAAAGCTGTCTTCCAGGAGAGAAATTTTAGCTCTGCTGAAGATGCTGGTTCAAATTGTGGCAGGGTGAGCTTTTCCAACACAAAGTCTAGGTCCCAAGCTGGGGTGGGTGCTCTTCTGGGTGGCCTCAAGTTACTAGCCCCTCTTAGGAATTGTTTGATCAGAAGGAGTGAGAAAAGGGGCTGCTCAGTGTGGAAATGAGCAGAGATAGCAGAGGCTTGAATTTTAATACAGGAAAAAGAGAGGCCAGTGTGTAGCAGGTCAGCTAGGTAATCCAGGATGAGAGGTAGGGAGGGCTATGCCGTATCAGCTTCCTTGGCCTGAATCCAGGTGCAGAACCTTTTCCATTTGGTAGCATTAGACTTTCTAGTGCTAGGGCATCTGGCCTCACATATAACATCTAGAACCTGTTTACTGAGGTTGTCAGATTGATCAGTGGTCAGGGAATAAGCCAGGCTGCCAAATTGAGGGTCTGCAATTGGGGATGCATGAATTCTCCTTCCCTCTGGGTCAGGAAGGTTGGGGTCTGACTGAGATGCCATGGTGGCAGTGGGGACAGGCAGCGCAGCAGTGGGTACCAGTGCTAGCAAGGCCAGTCTGGAGCAATAAAAATTGTCCTTGGTTTTTCCACCCTTATTTTGAGCAGTACCCTGGTGATGAGAGGTAGTGGAGGGCCTAAAGTTAAACGCCAAAAAATGCATAGTCATTCCCTTCGGGAAAAACAAGGTTACCCCTAGTTACCATATAGGTGGCAATCCACTAAGCACAGAAGAGGTTATCAGGGATCTGGGGACCCAGGTTGACAGTAACCTTTCGTTTGGCACTCACGTTGCCAAAGTAGTTAGGAAGACCTTCTACATTGCCCACCTGATCATGAAGGGATTCACATCTAGATCAAGGGAGGTCATCGTTCCCCTGTACTCATCACTCATCAGACCAATGATTGAGTACAATGCCCCATTCGGAATGTATCTGACCCGACACCTGCAGCAATTGGAAAGGCCCCAAAAGTTTCTCACCAAAAGGATAAAGGGTCTCAAAAATATGTCTTATGCTGCCCGACTGAAGGAACTACAGCTCTATTCAGTCGCTTACCATCTGCTCAGAGGTGACCTGTGCCTGACATACAAGGCCATGTCAAACCCAGAATTAATGAACATGCTTCACCTCAAAAAATCTAAATCCATCAGAACTACAAGGGCAAGAGACTTAAACCTCGACACGGCTATCAATAGGACGTGCTGGAGGGACAGATTCATCACCCAGAGACTCCCCTATGCTGTGGAACAAAATCCCAGTTCATGTGAGGCAGAGCACCTCGCTGGCCTTATTCAAGAGAAATCTTGACCAATGGATGGGAGATCGCAGGTATACCCCAGGTATAACCTCAGTGTCACTGCTTGACAGAGGCACAGCAAGATAATGGGCATAGTATCCTTCAAACTAAAGGGGTGGCAAAAGCCACAAAACTCTGGGCTAGGCTTATAAATGCCCTAGGGCAGATAGCCTAGTATGAACCTATGAACCTATAAATGCATAGACCAACAGAATGACCCAGGGGAAGGACACGACATCCACTTTCCAAGCCATGCAGTGATGTTCCCTGGTGCAGAACTTGCTGAGCAGATAGTTGGTGTGGGAGGCAAAGAGGTGACCTTCGGGGGAGAGAAGGGGCCTGAATGCTGTCAATGTGTGCTGGACAGCTAATATCTCTTTCTGGTTGATGTGCAGATGGATTTGCTGTGGGCTCCATTGGCCATGTATGCACCTGCCATCCAGGTGAGCTCCCCAGGCATAGTCTGATGCATCTGTGGTGAGGGCCTGGGTGGTGGGGGGTGGTTAGAAAGGTAGTCCCTTGCTGTGGGAGCATGCTGCTGCACACCAAAGAAAATCTTTCCTTAGGCAAGCTATCATTGGTATAAGAGTTTCTAGGTCTTGAGAGTGTTAACACCAAAGGCTTTTTAGGTACCACTGACGTTTCCTCATATGCAGTCTGGCATATGGAATGAGTAGAATGCAAGATGCCATGAACCCCAGAGCTTGAAGGAGTTTCCTTGCAGATAACTGGGGTTTGGTGGCTAGTTGAGAAAAAAGTAGGCAGTTAGGTAAGTTTGTTTGTCTGGTGTAAGGAATGCCATCTGGGATGCTGTGTCCAGGCTTGCTCCCAGGAATATAATCCTTTGGGTGGGTACTAGTTTGGATTTATTTTCGTTGATAGTGTACCCTAGGGAGGTCAGTAGGGACTTTATAAAGGCCAGATGCTTGAGCAGCTTTTCCTGACTGTCTGCCTGAGGTAGGCAATCATCTAAGTAAGAGTAAATTTGGATATTCCTTTGTCTGCAAAAGGCAATGGTGGGAGCCAGACATTTTGTGAAAACTCTAGGCACAGTAGATAAGCCAAAGGGAAATGCAGAGAACTGAAAGTGCAGGGACCCTGCCCTGAAACGTAGATATTTCTTGCATGATTCCCTGATAGGAATATGGAGGTAGGCCTCTTTTAGGTCTAGGGGGGCTAACCAAGCATCCATGAAGAGCATAGGCAGCAGCTGCTGGAGGGTGAGCATCTTGAATTTTGGTATCACCAGGAAGGTGTTTAGAATGGATAGATCAAGGATGGGGCACCAGGTGCCCTCTTTTCTGGGTACCAGAAATAGTCTGGAGTAGAAACCTTGGCCTATCTGTTCTGCAGGAACGTGCTCTACTGCCCTCACAGACACCCCGGAAAGGACATGCTTTTTTGCCTCTGCCCGTTGGTTAGGAGGTAGAGCTGGGAATCCTTTTGGGGTTGGAAGTGTGTGGAAAGAAATTTTGTATCCCTGGGACACTATGCTGAGGACCCAGAGGTCGTTGGTAATGGTGGCCCAGGTGCTTGCGTGAAAAGAGAGTTTTCCCCCCAAGGGGTAAGTGTAGTTGGGCAGAGGGAGGGGTTGGGGGAGGAGAATCATTGTGAGCTCTTACCATGAGGGGGTGGCTTAGAACTCCCTGGTTTTGAAGTGGAGGAATTCCATTCTGCATTTCCTGTGGCTGTCTGGGGGGGGTCTGCTTCCCCGGGGTCTGGGCTGAACTGACCTGGTGGGAGCAGAAAAGGACGAGTGCATGGAGGGGCAATGCCTGCTGAATCTTGGTGGCTGGACCTGTAGGAAATCCTTGACTGTCTGCATAGATTTAGCTTTTTCTTCCATCTTTTTTAAAACCTCCTCTGCCTTTGTGCCAAATAAGTTGTCTTTGTGCAAGGGTGCATCTAATAATTTAGATTTAACATGGTCTGGCAAGGGTTGTTTCTTAAGCCATGCATGTCTTCCAAGGGCAGAACCAGTGACTGCTGCCTTGCAGGAAGATTCTAGGACATCAAAACCACAGTGTAAGGTATGCTTAGTCACTTGACTTGCAGAATGCATTAACTCTTGTAACTCTTTAGATTTTGCACAAGCAGGAAAGGAAGACACTATTTGTTTGAGAAGTTCCTTGGTATGTTGCTGAAATTTTAGCATATGGAGAACTGGCAGTTTAGTGCTCTGATAGCAAGAGTAGCAGAGGTGTATACTTTTTTACCCCATCTGTCTAATGCTCGGGAATCCCTATCTGTGGGGGTGGGACTCTTAGCAGAGGTTGCTTTACTTCCTATGGACCCTTGAGAAATTCCCTCAGGGTCAGCAGTAGGGTTTTTGAAAATAAATTGTGTGAGTCAGGGACTCTGTAATACCTGCCAGGTTTTCTAGGTGCAGGAGGGAAGGTGTCAGGAGTCAAACTGGATTCCAGAAAAACATCATTCACAACATCCAGGACTGGGGGAACATCCAAGAATTCTTTGTCTCTCTTTTTAGACTTTGGGTAGTCCTGACATTCCCATTGGAAATGCTCCCTTAAGGTATGAAGTGTTTCCCCAAAGGAATAGTCCTCAGGTGGAGAGGCTGAAGGAATGGATTCCTCAAAACAGAGAGGAGTTGCAAGTCTTCATATTCAGATGCAGCAGAGTCATCAGACTCCTGTTCAGACAAAACTACTGGGGACAGATCTCTTTTCCTTTTGGAAGGGGTAAGCTTGGCTTCCCCTGATCAGCATAATAAGGTCTTCTGCCATTTTAAGCATTTGAGACTGAGGCAAGGAAACAGATGCCTGAGATTGGGTCATTGGTTTCTTGGGTGTGGTTCGTACCCTGGGCTGTAGAAACTCAGTAGTTTTTAAAAGAATGATAGACTCAAAATAATTTGTCGGTTTGTGATGAGAATTGGTACTGTGAAATACTTCCTCGGAAGCCAGTACCTGCTCAGCGGCTCTGGACCCAACCAAGGGTGAGAGAACCACAGGATCCTTAGTCGAAGAAGAGTTTTGCAGCATACCAGACTCAGAAAGGGCCTTGGTAGCGGCCTACAAATCCACAGAAGCAGGCGCCAGGGGCTGCGAAAGTACCTCACTGAGGACCGGAGATCTGATGACTAGCTTAACGGAAGCGTCGTCAGCAGGTTTGGACCTGTGCAGTCTGTCTTTATCCTAACGTTTTTTTTTTGGAAGATATGCTGTCAGATGGCTTACCGAAGCCATATCGGAATTCGAGGACTGTAATCAAAAATATCTAGCTACAATAAGGGCCCGACGACGTAGAGTTCTGGCATTAAACAAAGCACAAAAGCGACAGTGAGGGAATTCGTGGTCTGGGCCTAAGCAAGTGACGCAGTAAGAATGAAAGTCTCTGTGTGGTATTTGCTTTCCACAGGTGAGACAATTGTTAACTTTTTCTGACATCGGTTAGAGCAAGAAAAAGGATCCCCAATGGGGTACTTAGCTTTTAGAAGACTTCAGCTTCAATTCGGAAAACGAAACTCAGGTAGCAGCCAACTGGCACTCATGCAAACTGCTTCTGCTTCGGGCTCCTGGGCAAGAAAGACTGATGTAATGGCATCAGCTACCTTACTTTATACTACTAACCACCTGACGTCAGTCCTGAAGCGTCAGCAACCAACGCAAAAATATTAAGCCTCTGGTATTCGGGCCGGCCGAGGGCTACCCTGGTAGGGATAACCCAAATGTGATGACTGCAACAGTGAAACACGAAGAACATCTGGGATCCACAGAAAGCCAAGGGAGGAAACCAGGATGGAGCTGAGGTTCTGGGAAGGGGTACTGAACCTGAACACATAAGACCTAGTTGCATCTGAGTCTGCAAGAAGGCCCTCATCAGTTGCTCCAAGTATGAAGCTTTGAAACTGCCCACCAACCTTGATGATCAAACGAATGACACCACCGATGAGGGCTTGAAAGACGAGGACCCCACCTGTACGAACCAACATGGCGAGACTCAGAAAAGAGGTGGGGAAGAAGAAGACTCCAGCAACATCTCCGGTGGCGTGAAAGTAGTGAAGGGGGAATCTACTCGACCTGACAGAGTCTCTTTGATCAAGACAGGAACTGGTATACTTCAGACCAGAGACTGAGCCTTGTTCATGGTCAGGACTGAGAGCGATCAGCTCAGAGGAGTTGGAACCGAAATCGATGCCGAGGCTGGCAGGTTTTGTGAGCTTCAGGTCCAGTGAGCCAGAAAAAGGTGTAGGCAAGAAGAGAGGAGGAGCTCTTACGATCTCCTTTGGAGGTCTTGGAGTCCAGAAAAGGACAGTGAGGTTTGTTGGAGCTCTCCTTTGGCGCCAAAGAGAAAGAACCAGCAGGGAGTAGACCCTTCAGGACCACCTTAGCACTTCTTTCATTAACTGCCTGCAATCCGAACTCCTCTCAAATCAAACAGGGGGAATTGAGGTAGGCAACCCCCAAGCAATACATTCACTTGTCATGCGTATCTTGTGAGGCAGCTTGTGCCCACAAGCAAAATAATTATTAAATCCCTTATCCATGTATAAGGAAGAACCCTGGAACAAACAACACATTACACAGTACCAAACACCACACTAAAATATATACTAGTGAAGAAAAACTACCCTATGAGGAACAGAATCAATACTGCAGACAAAAAATCTCAAAGGGGTAGGAAAAGCCCACAACTAACAACACTCACTCTAAAAAGACAAGAATTTTAAAATGTAACCTACCTACGCTAACTACCCTATCCTATAAATAACTATACCTAAATGGTAGGAGAAAAAGCACTACAAAAAAGCACCAAAAAGCATACATTTTTGTGGAGCCACGGATTACGCTGTGGACTGGAATGACAAGAAAATTGATCTGTGATATATGTGGGGGAGCAGGGGATTGCTGGCAAGGGAGGTGGAGCCCTGTGAGTTGAAATCTTGAGGATTTGGCTGGCACTGCATCTGAAAACCCACAGGATGAAGCCAGTCACTAGTCAGAGAAGACATGATCAGATCAATAGTTAGAGAACAGTTAACAGTTAGTTATTATGTCAACACTTTGAATTTCTTTTGTTCTGAAAAAAAAAAGGTTCAGATCTGTCCGTTCCAAAAATGAGCCTTCATTGATTTTGCCTTTTTGTTTTTGATACCAAGAAGAAACTCCTACATAAAAATATACTTTTCCTTCTATTTGTAATAGAAGTGTGATGTATCCTCTTGGACTGTGCAGAACTGATACTGAAAATGAAGGAAAGAAGAGTTGTGTAATGCTGCAGATAATACACTTCTTATGCTTTTGTCGGAAGTTAGCTAAAACTAATGAATTACAAATCTGCTCATTAATACATTCTCTAACATTTGGCAGAGAAAGGACACGTTGCTTTTTGAAGCTATCAGGAGTAGAAAAGCCTGTGTCAGCTGGATCTGCCACAGGTTTTGATTCAGAAACCTCCACTGTTTCTTGGTAGTAGAAGGATGGCAATAGGGCTATGACAGCTAGAGCTACCTACAGAGGGTTTGTATATGGACACCTGCACTGCTCCTGTGCTCTATAAAATCTGTCAAGTTTCTTGCAACAGGGGTCTGGGAATGGCATCCAAGGACAGCTATGAAATAAAATCTTAAAAGGAAGAAATTTGTGTCTTTCGGCTTTTCCCGGTTAGGGGTTGCCACAGCGGAACTCCGGTCCGCTAATGATTGGCAGTAGAGTTTTACGTGCTGGCTTGCCAGGCCTAACGCACAACCTTCAACGAAGGAACGCCTGTTCACGCATGTCGCCACACAATGTGTGGAAATACAAGAGCTTTAGATCCAGGAAGTTTCACATAACTACATTTTCAAGAAAGCTGCTTTGTGAACCACTTAAAATCCCTTTCATTACAGATAGAGTATCAATAAAAGGACTAGAAGAAATGTATTCTCATCCCAAAATCTATATTTAGAACTTTGAACAAGATAACCTGATCTGAACTACAGATGAGGAGGTAGGGGGACTTTTTACTTCTTCCAACAATGAAAGCCAGTATCAGCTCTTGCACAAACTTAAAATAATCCTGGAAAGACTTTATAATTGACTGGAAAAGTAATTAAAGACATCCAGTGTATCAATATCCAGTCTGTATACTAGGCAGGAGTTCCCCATCAAAGTTTAGGCTCCAGATAGCTGCATAATAAGTGTCAAGAAATCCACCACTAAGGCAGCTGCAGAAACACAAGGAGCCTCTGGGCACTCTTTCAGAGGCAAGGAAATTTGAGGTCCTGGACTAGACGCGAGAGGCCCAGCATCTTAGTTTGGAGAAGAACTGCTTACAATATGGAAAGAGCCACTCACTGGCACCATTTTATTACTATTAATACTAGCAAACTGGATTGTCCCAATACTGCTGCTGTGTCTTCAGGATCTTCACTACGGAGGCACTGAGATGAGAATAACAAAAGTACAATAGTGTAAAGTAAACTTGCCATAACAGTAGATGCTCAAATAGTTCACTGTTGCAGTAGCGTAAACTATGAGGAATATCCCGTCAAAGATATAACAACAAAGCAACTTCCGAAATAAAGGCACCTTCCACGCAACCTAACAGCTGAATAGTTTGAGAAGAGCAGTATAAATTCAGTGATTAGGGACCTTGTTCTGAGCTTTCTTGTCTCAGAACAAGGGAAGCTAAAATTCTACCATCTAACTATGTGCTAGGAGCAGGGGAAAGGGAAAGTACAGTTTTGTACCTACCATAAATGTAGATGTTCGAGTGTTCACACTGCTGCAGTCATCACACTTGGGTTATCCTGCCATCAGGCGGTCCCCATAGTTGGCCAGAGTTCCAAAGTCTTGGTCCGGCGTCGGTTGCTGACGCTTCTTCCTTGATGTCAGTGCGCCAGGGGTATATAAGATGCAACCAACGCCATTTTCTTCAGTTTTTCTTGCCCCAGATGTCAGGTGCCCTCAAGTAGGTAGGCAATACATATAAAATAAAAACAATACCTTCATTCACAAGCAAATACACCACAAAGGTTGTATAGGATAGAAAGGTATAGATAAGGCCAGCTAGTTCAGAGGGGATGGAGGGAGGGTAACCTGGACTGCAGCAGTGTGAACACTTGAACATATACATTTATGGTAGGTACAAAACTGTACTATGTTCATTGTGTTACACTGCTGCAGTCATCACACTTGGGTAGAATCCCAAAGCTTAGGTTGGGTGGCTGGTCTATAAAGAGTTAGGATTGGCTATGAGGCCCTGCAGAACTGCAGTGGCAAATCCTGCTCTGGATTTAGAGTAAAGTGGCAGGTGGTAATGCTCGGTAAAGGTGTGCACTGAACTCCAAGTTGCAGCCTCCAAAATTTCCTTGGTAGGTACTCCTCTGAGAAAGGCCGCTGAAGTGGCTGTAGCCCTGGTGGAATGTGGCCTAATGCTATTTGGGACTGATTTCCCATGCTGTGTGTAGCAGTAACGAATACAGTGTCCTATCCATTTGGATATAGTCTTCTTTGAGATAGCCTTGCCCTGTGATCCTGCAGCATATGCTACAAACAGTTGCTCAGTTTTTTCTGATAGCTTTTGTTTTGTCCAAGTAGAAGCGTAGCTGCCGGTGTATGTCCAAAGAATGAAGAAGTTTCTCCCCTTTATTCTGGGGTTTGGATAAAAAGTTGGCAAATGGATGGTTTGGTTAAGAGCCACACTAGATACCACCTTTGGCATAAAAGTAGGGTTTGTCCTTAAAGAAACCCTGTCCTGATGAAAAATTATAAAAGGTTCCACTGCCATTAAGGCCTGTAGCTCTGAGACTCTTCGTGCTGAAGTTACTGCCAGAAGCAGAGCTGTTTTCCATGATAAAAATTTTAGATCAGCTGTATTGGCTGGTTCAAAATGTGGCAAGGTCAGCTTTTCCAAAACAAAATTGAGGTCCCAGGTTGGTGTTGGTGCTCTCCGGGGTGGTCTTATGTTTTTAGCCCCTCTGAGGTACTGCTTTAGCAAGGGATGAGAGAATAAAGGAGGATCTGTGTTATAATGTGCTGAAATGGCAGCGGCGTGGATCTTAATTGATGAGAAGGATATGCCTCTGTCCAGCATCTCAGTTAAGTATTGTAAAATCTGAGGAATGTTTGGAAGAAGAGGGTATAGGCTTTGAGCCTGGTTCCAGGCGCAGAATCTCTTCCATTTTTCTGAGTAAGCTTTTCTGGTGCTAGGCCTCCTGGCCTCCAAAATGACATCCACAACCGCTTTAGAGAGAGGTGTTGCCGGTTTGACTAATAAATCTGCCATGCAGCCAGGTTTAGGGTTTTGAGCTGACCGTGCAGGATCTGATTGTTCTGCTGAGTCAGAAGGTGTGGAATTTGAGGCAAAGTCCATGGTGGGCCTTGTGCTAGGTTCCTTAAGATAGGGTACCAGTGCTGACGTGGCCAGTCTGGAGCAATCAGGATCATCTGTTGTTTCTCTTGTCTGGCTTTTAGGAGTACCTTTGAAAGGAGAGGCAGAGGCAGGAAGGCATAAACTTTTAGGTTCTTCCAGCTGAACAAAAGAGCATCCACTTTCCATGCTTGTTTGTGATAAGTCCTTGTGCAGAATTTTTGTAGTTGGCAATTCAGTGGGGCGGCAAAAAGATATATGTCTGGGCATCCCCATTTTTGCGTTACCATGCTGAAGATTTGTGGACTCAATTTCCATTCGTGAGGGTCCATGATATTTCTGCTTAGATCATCTGCCAGAGTATTTTTCTTTCCTGGCAGGAATTGTGCTTGCAGATGAACTTGGTACGTTAGAGCTGTGTTCCACAATATCATGGCTTGCCTGCATAGGGTGTAAGAATGAGTGCCCCCTTGCTTGTTTATGTACCACATTACTGTGGTGTTGTCTGTCTTTATTAATAATTTTCCTGGATGCAGAAGGTCTTTGAAAGCTGTTAGGGCATTTTGCACGGCCAACATCTCTTTTTGATTGATGTGAAGAGGCATCTGGTCTGTGGTCCACTTGCCCTGAATGCATTTTCCTGCCATGTGTGCTCCCCAGGCGTAATCCGAAGCATCTGTTGTTAGAGCCTGCCTGGCTGTGGGTAAGGTGAAAGGCTGACCCTTGTTTAGGTGACATGCCTGTGCCCACCATCGAAACTCCTGTTGTAGGCAGGGAATCAGTGGTATTATTGCTTCTAAACTGTGAGAATGCTGAGTCCAAACACTTTTTAGGTACCATTGTAGTTTCCTCATATGCAGTCTGGCATATGGTATTAGTAGTATATAGGATGCCATGAATCCAAGGGCCTGCAGAATTTTTCTTGCAGGGGGATGGGAATTTTTTGCCACTGCTTGAAAATATTGAGTTTGTTGCACCTGCTTGTCTGGCGTGAGGTAAGCCATCTGGGCTGTTATATTTAAGCTGGCACCCAGGAATATAATCTATTGAGAGGGTACTAGTTTTGACTTCTTTTTGTTTACTGTGTACCCTAGAGAAGTTAGCAACCTTTTTACAAATGCCAGATGTTGTAGAAGAATGTCCTTTGTCTCTGCTTGAATGAGGCAGTCGTCCAGGTATGGATATATTTGAATTCTTTTTTGTCTGCAAAATGCAATTACTCGTGCCAGGCACTTTGTGAAGACCCTGGGCGCAATAGATAAGCCAAAGGGCAGTGCAGAGAATTGGTAGTGCATTGTTCCAGCTTTGAATCTGAGGTATCTTCTGCAATTTTGTCTGATAGGGACATGCAGGTATGCCTCTTTGAGGTCCAGAGTAACAAGCCAAGCGTTCTTGCCCAGCATGGGTAGAAGCTGCTGTAATGTCAACATTTTGAATTTCTGAACATCCAGGTAAGTATTTAGAATTGAAAGGTCTAATATGGGCCTCCAGGCCTTGTCCTTTCTGGGGACCAGGAAGAGTCTTGAATAAAATCCTTGTTCCTGCTGTGGTACTTTCTGAATAGTTCTCATGTCCATGAGGGCTGAAATTTGTTTCTGTGCCTCTACCCATTGATTTTGTGGCAGGTCTGGCATTCTTTTTAGCCTTGGTAAAGTATGAAAGTGGAACCTGTAACCTTGAGACACAATATTTAGAACCCATTTGTCTTGGGTGATTGTTTGCCAGTTTTGAGAAAAAAGTGCTAGTTTTCCCCCCAAGGGGGCTTCCAAAAGGGAAGTGCTTGGCTGAAGGGGAAAGTCATTGTGACTGCTTCCTGTAAGGTTGAGACTTGTCCTCACCTCCTTTTGGGGTTGAGGTGCCCCACTGTCGTTGTCTGTTTGAGCCTTGGGGTTGAGATCTGCCTCTTGGGCATCTGTATCTGCCTCTCTGTGGTCTGTCTGATACTGGAAAGGACCAATTTTTTGTAGGACAATTTCTGCTAAATCGAGGTGGCTGTACCTGTAAGAAATCCTTGACTGTTTGCATAGATTTAGCTTTATCCTCCATTTTCTTTAACACTTCTTCTGCCTTAACACCAAACAAGGTATCATGCTGTAAAGGAGCATCCAATAATTTTTCCTTAACATGATCAGGTAAACTCTGTTCTTTTATCCAGGCATGCCTTCGAATCACTGAACCTGTAACTGCAGCTCTACAAGAGGCCTCTAGAGAATCAAAACCACATTGCAGAGCACATGTTTTCCCACCTGTTCAACCGCATGCAATAAATCCTGCATTTCTTTACAATCAGGAGCTTCTGAGCTTGCAAGCATTTTCTGTTTTAATTGAGCCATTAAATATTGTTGGTACCTAAGCATGTGAAACTTTTAGTTATGTACTCACCATAACTTCAGATGTTTGGGATCCATCATCCGCACATTCTGAATGATGGGTTCGAGCGATCCTCCTGCTTCACCGCACCGCTATGCCAGAGAGCGAGGCAATTTAAAGCTATTACTGCTAAAGTTGCAGATGTGTATACTTTCTTCCCCCATCTATCCAAAGCTCTGGAATCTCTGTCAGAGGGTACTGGATTTTTTGCAATGGTAGCCTTAACCCCTTTTGGACCCTGGGAAATAGTTTCTGGATCAGCAGTAGGGTTTTTATAAAGAAACTCGTGAGAGTCAGGGACTCTGTAGTACCTATCTGGCGTGGCTGGTGCAGGGGGCAAGGAATCGGGAGATAAGCTGGATTCAGAGAACGCATCATCCACAATATCTAGCACAGGCGGAATAGCCAGGGGCCCGTGCTGAGGCAATAGAAGGAAATCTCTGAGCCTTTTCTTAGATTCTGAGTAATCCTGACTTTCCCAATGGAAATGCTCCCTCATGGTATGTAAAGTTTCCCCAAAAGAATAATCCTCAGGAGGAGAGGCTGAAGGGATAGATTCTTCAGCATCAGAGTCCTCATAGGGGGGGTAGAGAGTACCCCTGGTCTGAAGAAGAATCAGAGGAAATGGAAACCTGATCAGAGGAATCATAGTCTGTATCCTGCCTAGGCCTTTTCTCAGGAGGGGGATGGGAACCCCTGATTAAAGTAATGAGGTGTTCGGCCATTTTAAGCATCTGTTTCTTAGGCATGGAGACTTGTCCAGGAGAATGCTGTACTTGTTTCTTTGTCTTTAGTGGTATTTTTGTCTTGGCTGTAGTTTTAATAGTAAGTTGTGAAGTTCTGAAAACACCCTCAGAAGCCGATGCCTGCTCAGCGGCTCCGGACCCATCTGAGGGATTAGTTTCCGTAGGCCCAATACCTTGAGTTTCCAGAGGCCTAGTTGTCTCCACGTGGGAGTCGGAGGCGGCCTGTGGCTCTGAGGTAGCGGGTGTCAGGGGCTCAAAAGCACCTCACTAAGAACCGGCGAACCAGCGACTGGCCTAGAAGAGGCTTTGTCGTCGGTTTTGGAACTCGGATGTCTGTCTTTATCTTTATCCTTGCGTTTTTTTGGTATTGCGGTCGTCGGTTGATCCGACGGCATTTTATAATTGAACCTTCGGCCAAAGTAGTGCAATGCAAATTCAAAACGCCTTTTAATAGTACGTTTGTTAAATCTAGCACAAAACCGACAACTAGTGACGTCTTGATCAGGGCCTAGGCATGGAATACAGTAAGAGTGGAAGTCCTTATGAGGTATTTGCTTTCCACAAGAAATACAATTATTAACTTTTTCTGACATCAGTCTGAGGCAAGAAAAAAGTTTCCCCAATGGGGTACTTAGCTTTATTGAAGACTTCAGATCTGAAATTCGACTTCGAAAATCTCAGGAGTCGGCCGACCGGCACTTGCGAACTGCTTCTGCTTCGGGTACCGCGCGGCAAGAAAGACTGAAGAAAATGGCGTCGATTGCATCTTGTATACCCCTGGCGCACTGACGATAGGGAAGAAGCGACAGCAACCGACGCCGGACCAAGACTTTGGAACTCTGGCCGACTACGGGACCGCCTGATGGCAGGATAACCCAAGTGTGATGACTGCAGCAGTGTAACACGATGAACATCATGTATTTATTTAACATTTGTTAACCAGGACAGTCCGACTTGGAATAACGCCAATTTTCAACAGACGCCCGAGGAGAAATGCTCTAGATGCATGTGTTTGTAACATGGGAGGAAACCGGAGCACCCAGGGGAAACCCACACGAACGCAGGGAGGACATGCAGACTCCGCACAGAAGGCACCCCAGCTGAGAATCTAACTGGAAAACCTCTTGCTGTGAGGCAACAACACTACCACTGCACCACTAGCATAAAAGATAAAAGAAGAGGGATGGAAGGAAAGTGTTCCTACTGCAACAATAATCTACTCAAACATCCACTGTCAAGGTAAGTTTACTTACACAACTATACTATGTTCATCATTCGATCACTACTGCAATAACCTAAGCTACATGGGTAGAATACTAGAGTTTAAAATGAAAGGGTGGAGGACAAAGGATCACAGTCCCAGAACCCCAGCAGAATTGTCCTAATAAAGTCTGTTCTGGGCCTAGAGAAAATGAAGATTATGTACTTAGCATAATGATACATCCATGCTGTCCTACTTTCATCTGTTTCAACTCTGGGACTCAGATATGATTCGGATCCAGCCTCGGCAACTTCAAACCTTCAGATCCAGGGCTCTGACTCCTCCTCTACCAATAATTCCTTCACCATTGTCAAATTACCTCAAATTAAGTTTGCCCCATGTAAGAATATGCTTAATTAATAACAAAATTTAGACAGATAAAAATAATTCAATAGGAATGGAAGGACAATACCAATTGGATAGGAAGCTACTAATCTGTTGAGGTTAAAGACAGCTGGACTCCCGTAGGTGCTAACTCGTGCTTCCATGAGCTTTAGGTGACAGTTTGGAAGGGAGATGGTGGGAGGTATGTTGAACTAGACAAAAAACAGGGTAACACTGATCTATCATTAAGGTAAGTACGTGACTTTAACATCCGATGTTGCCCATTTTCATCTTATTCAACCTTTTGGACAGAATCCCTGGCTATATGATTTCCACGGTGGACTTGTAGAATGATATTCCTGAGAACAGTAGAGCCAAAGAGGAACAAGCTCTGGATTGCACATACAGTTTATAGTAAGACACAAAAGTATGTGCTGCAGACCATGTAGCAAATGCACAAATCTCATCAGAAAATGGTTTTGAAAAACTGCTGAAGCTCCCACAGAACTCATGCAGTGAACTTAGGGTCTTTTGGAAAGTTTTACACCCAATGTTTCATAAATAGAGGTATACAGCTTAACAGCCACCTTGAAAGCACAATCTTGAAACTCCTTGCCCCAGCTTCAGTTTAGACAATGCAACAAACAATTGGTCTGACTTCTGAAGTTCTTTGTTCTAAGTAAAATCTAATCTAAGTGGTCTATGAACATCAAGTGTAGTGTAATGCACACTTTCCTTTGTTGCAGTACTTTGGAAAGAATACAGGCAAACTGATGGTTTGATTTATGTTGGACTGAGATTCCACCTTAGGAATGAAAAACTGACTTGGTTTTAGAAAAAAAACATACCCTTATGAAAAACCAAGTAAGGTGGCTTACATAAAAGAGCCTAAAGTTCTGAAATCCTCTTGGCATTAGTAATTGCCACCAGAAAGAGAATTTTCCCCTGCTAAAAACTTAATATGTACTGAATCTGCTGGTTCAGTGGAGGACTGTGTGATACCCTGAAGCATTACCATGATGTCTCAAGGTGGGACAGGATCTGGAACTGAAGGGCGAAGAAGAAAAGTTCTCTTAAGGAAAGCCTTAGACACCTTTAAAGAAGCTAGAGGAGTCTAGTTTGTGGCCTATGTGAAAATTGGATATTGCTGCCAGTTTAACTCTGACTGTTGAAAAATTTGAACCTTTTTGAAATAGTTCAGTTAGAAATTCTAGAATAGAAGGAAGAGGAGCTAAGAAAGAGTATAAACTTTTCCCAATACCTAGAAAAAAAATCTTTTTCATTTGCTATGATACATTCTTCTAGTGATCGATTTCTGTGAAGCAGAAAGAATATGAACAACGTTTTGTGTAAATCTGGAGTCACTAGCCATCATTACAGTTAACATTTCAGGGAGTCTAGGTCCAGAAGAGGATGTCCAGAAGGATGACAGATTAGATCCGGCCTGTGGGCCAGAGTCCAGGGTGGACTGAACATTTGAGACCAATGATATGGGAAGCAAACCTGTCACAGCCAGAGTAGGGTAATAAGGGCAACCTTAGCCTTGACCTTTGGGTTTTCTGAATGAATTTTGTAATTACAAGAAATGGATGGAATGCAAAGAGGAGACCTAGGAACCAACTGTAGATCACAGCATCCCTCAGTGACTGCTACACTTGTTGCTCATGTAACATTATCCATGACAAACAGGTCACAGCAAAGTTGGCTCCAGCAACCAATTTAATTTGCCACTGTTGTACTGAGGGATCACTCATGAGGCAAAAGAATGCGCCTGCTCAATTTGTCTGCTAGTACAACACTGTAAGTCCCCAGAATGTGAATTGCCATCAGAATGTGATGGGAAGACATCGTCCATTGTGAAACACTCACGGCCTCTTGACACAATGGGCAAGAGCTGGGTCCACCCATTTGTTGACTTGGCAAACCACTGACACATTGTCTGTCTGGACTGTAATCACACCTATTGTAAGACAGTCCTAAAGTGCCTGCAATGCCAAAAGGACTGCTCTTATTTCTAGAACACTGATGTGCAGACTGGTCTCTAAGGGTATCTATGTACCTTGAAACATCTTCCTCTCGTAATGCCCCACCCTCCCAAAAAAAAAAAAAAGGGAAGCACCCATGGTAATTGCTGCTTTCGGTGAAAGTGGGGAAAACAGATGACCTATTGTCAATGCTGATGAAGAGATCCACAATTTTATGTGGGCCATCTATACAGAGGTTAACCTGACTGGACTGTCGAGGGGATGAAAACATTGAGAACACTGGACTGAGAGAGGCCACAGCAGAACACCTGTATGGAATCTGAGCATAGGGGAAAAGAATGATAACCAAAGCCATCAATCCTATGAGTCTTAGACTTAAGCATTATGGAGGGGATGAATGATCTAGTACTTGTGATGCTATTTGGCAGACTGAATGAATGCAGTGCAGAGGTAAGGTGGCCATCTGAGTTGCAGTGTTTAGATGGGATTCAATAAATTCCAGACTCTGAGTAGGAAACAATTTGCTTTTCTGTCTGTACACCTTAATTCCCAGATTGTGAAGTAAATAAATTAAGATATACTTTTGCAGAATTAGTAGATCCTTGGTTGGAGTGGTGAGAAGCCAATCGACTAAGTACAGGACAACTGGAACCCTTGCAGTCTGAGATAAGCTGTTACTGCTGCCATATGACTAGTAAACACCCAAGGGGCTACGGTGAGTCCAAAGGACAGAGCTCGGAATTGAAATGGAGAAATAAACTGGAGTGTCTGTATTTTTATGTGGCAATAGGCATCCTGGAGATTGATAGAGTCATCCTTTTTGAGTAGAGGCAAAATGGAATGAACCGTGACCATCCGGAATTTTGTCTGTTCCACATACTGGTTTAAGTGACTTATGTCCAATATTGGCCTTAGGTCCCCTGTCTTTTCTGGAACCAAAAAGATCCTGGAGTACACACCAGATCCTATCTGGTCTGGAGGGACCTACTGGATGGATCTTTTTTCCAACAGCTTGTTTACCTCCAGTGTTGAGGATTCCAACAGTGTGGGTGGCACTAACAGAATCCTTATTTTTGCCTGAGGCATTGTTTGAAGTGGTACTGAGTACCCTCTGGTACTAATTCTTAACACTCAAGAATCTGAGATGATGGCATGCCAGGTTTGAGGGTGCAGTGATAGGCACCCCCTCCCTGACTGCCTCCAGAATGCGACAGTCATGCAATACTTCAGAAGCACAGGACAAATTCTCAGAAAAGAGTAGCAAAATCCTTAGTTTTATGTTTGTTTCTGCCTCCTGGGTGATATCCATTGAAATTATCTCCTCCTCTGCCATGGGCAAGGTCTGCTAGAAGTGTCCTAGTTAAGATCTTGCAATTTCCAGAAGCACATTTTCTTTCCTCATCACTGATTCTTGGAGAAGGTTCCCAAACAGTGGCGAAACAGATTCCAACAGCAGAAAGAGTCTTACTGTCTTCTTTGCTTCTCGTTAGCGTGGCCTTAACTTCTGGGCCAAACAATGTAGTACCTTCAAAAGGAATACTGATGAAGGACATCTTAAATCTCTCTGTAAAATCACATAGCCACATCCACGCATGGCAGTGTATGGCTATACTGGTGACTGCTGCACTAGCTGTCCCATCAAATGGATTAGAAAGTAGATGCATTGAGACGTTCAAAATAGAAGATAAGGTAGAAAGCTGGGATTCCATGGTTTTCTGTATATCCAATGATAAATTACCTAAAACAGAACTGGTAATTTCTTTGGTCAGTTCTCTTGAATCTAATGATATGGGCTATGTAAGTTCAGTACTCCCAGGGAAAGAGAGGTTGAAATACAGGTTTGTTTTCCAAATCACTACAAGGCTCTAGACTCTGTAGAGGGATGGACAGATGAACTCTTATCTGAGAGTTCCCTCTTTGCAGCTTCTGCTGCATCCATGGCATCCACAGGGGGACCCTTACTCCAGTGAAGTCTGTCTTCACCAAAATACTGTCATATTTTTTGGATACAGGCTCTACTGTATCAGACTCTTTCTAAGCTCGCTAAGCAACTAGATCAATAGGGGTACTTGAGGGAGGGACAATCCAGGACGTAGAGGTGCCAGTTCCAAAAGCTTCCAGAAAAAAAAATTCTTCCAGGGAAGACATATCTGTGGACCAACCCCCTTTCAGTTTGACCAGTTCTAGAATTTAAAAATAAAAAACAGAGTCACACAGAATGGTTAAATCGCAACCCAACTTTATTCAGCATTAAGTCTCAATTGCAATTTAGCCTCTCTCGTTTCTAATTAGTGAGAGAGGCTAAATGACAAATGAGACTTAATGCTGCTTGTAAACCAGGGCTGAATGATTTTATATCTCTAGCCCCTATTCTTAAACAGAGGGCGACGGTGATATAATTATTCATTATTATTCAATGTACAATACATATATTTTTTCATAGGAATTTTTAACATACAAGAAGTTCAACAGAATAACAGCATTATTACTGTAGTTTAAATGTATAATTTATTTTTAATTGTGGTATTTCAATGTGTGCAGTTAGACTGGGTGGATTAACTTACTTATATACATACATATATTTATATACATATTTTTTAATTTTTAAACATACATATACATTTTTTGTGTGTATTTGAAGTTGTAATAACATGATTCTTATGATCGGCTGTTGCTTGACTGAATGACTGATTGATTAGTTAATGAATCACTATATTATATAAACTGAGCCTGTTGGCCAGGTTTTTATGACTCTGACAAAGCTACATAAATATTATGGCAAAGCGCTTAGTCGTGTTTCTTCCGAATAAAGTTGGGTTGCAGTTTAACCACTCTGTGTGAATCTATTTTTTTTACTTTTGGTTCTTAGTTTTTGGCCTTTATGGGCAGTTGTTTTGTTTATTTTACAGTTCTAGAATTTCTCCGAAGGAGACATCTCCAAAGGGAAATCTAGGGGAACCTTCCTCTCCCTCTAAATCAGTGTCTTCTAAGAAGAATTCTTGTGATGAATCCAAGTGCTTCTGTTTGCACATCTGCTTTCTCTATGTACCTGTCATTAGGGAATATCTGGTGATGGGTCTGAATCAGATGGGTATATATCATATGAGCAAATTGCACAAATTGTGAACGCTCATAATATCGAACGTACCGGACATCGAAGTGCTTTTTCTGAGATTGCAGTACAGTGAAGAATGGGATATTTGCCCTTTCTTCACTGTAGTACGATCTTGGAGTTGGAATATATATTTAGCGGGGGGTGTAGGGGGCACAGCCCCCCACAATAGGAAGTTCGAGGTCCAGTACATTTGATATTATGAGCATTCGCAATTTGTGCAATCCGTTCATATGATATAGACCCGAATCAGACTGAGAACTCAAAGAAAGTATTTCCTTTAGAGTTTTGGAGACTGGCTGACCATATCAATCAAGAGGAGCAGATTCTGGAGCAGAATAAGTTTGAGAATGGGTCAGAGTCAAAAGGGATGGATTCACTTCTTTTCCTCGAATGTGAAAAGACCTGATGGAAGGGCTTGAAGGCCAAGAAAGAGGTAGGAGTGGAGGAAGTCTCACTAAGAGGTGGAACAAAAAAGAAACCCCTAAGCTCCAACCCTTCCTGACTTCAAGGTAAACACTGGAGCCAAGATGTTGTGAGCCGATGCTCTGAGAGGAAGGGATGGCTCCAACTTCGGAGTTGAAGCCTCTCCCTGGATTTTGGCTACAAAGCTTCAGCTCTGACTCTCGTCTCAAACTGAGAGTTCCATAGTTGAGAGAGAATGGGTTGTTGTCAGAGCCTAAGTTGATGGCACTATCAGCAACAAAGGTGCTCCGGAAATCTTCAGATCCAAGGGCTGTGGTTCTAATGGATGTACCTGCAATGGAGTCACACATGGGTGGGTTGGTGGTGATGTTCTCAACTCTAAGAAATGGGATGGAGCCAGGATGACCTCCAACTGTACCTGTATCCAGAGGAATTTTCACATCATCCTGTCGACTTTGGCTTCAGTGAGACTCTTGGTAGAATGAGCAGGCCTGGAAGATGCGATTGATGAAGCCCTGAAGCATTGTTGAAGACTAGGGGAATGGAGCAGAGGATTAATCGGATCTGGAGTGAAGAGCCTGGATGGAGATGGAGAATACATCACAGGGCTTCAGCAATTTTGGAGCCAGACCCACTTGTGGCTGTGGGATCCGGACAAAGGTTTTTTTTGTAAGTTTTTTCAACACCCTTCTTGGGTGTCTTATCTTTAAAAGGATCCTTTGACTTGGGAGCTTCCTCATTTTTTTTTCTTTTTCCTTTGGTGCCCAGGAAGCAGGAGAAATCATTGAAGACCCTGAACTGGGTGGAAGAAGTCCCTTTAGAATAAGCTTGTCTCTTCTTCCCTGAAGGGCTTCATGGCCAAAAGAAGGACAAGCTTCACATTCAGTTTCCCAGTGTGCCGCTCCCAAACAATAATTACACATAGAATGAAGTCCAGTGGAGAGATTTTGTGGCCACACTTTCCACATTTTTTGGAACTTTTATCAGACATTCTTTAGAAAGCCTAAATTAAACTTAGGAAAAATTCACTTAGCTCAGAAAATACACTAAGAGTCGAAATACCTATCAAATCTTAAAGAAATACAATGAGTATAGTAACTACAATAACTACGCTACTCAGTTTTTTTTTTATATCTGTATCCATATCCATATATAAGCATTCACCCACACACACACACACACACACACACACACACACACACACACACAGAGAGAGAGAGAGAGAGAGAGAGAGACAAAGAGATGCATAAACACACCTATATATATATATATATATATATATATATATATATATATATATATATATATACACACACACACATATATATATATATATATATATATATATATATACATATACATATATATGGGGAGGAGAAGAAAATAACAGACAAAAAGAGATTACAAGATAAGTATTGAACATAACGTAAAAAAGAAAGAAGTTATGTACTCACCATAATGTTCCATCTGAGTAGTTGTACTTCATTTGTCTTCAACCTGTGGGATACAGATCTGAGCCGGCAACTTTTGCTAGCATCAGCTCCGAGCTCCAAACTCCTCCCCTTATCCATAATACACCTCCACTGCCTTCCATTCCCAGATCGAGTTTGCTGAACTTATACTGAGAACCCGACCTGAAAGATTTACTTGTGACCTATACTGTAGGCTGATCATGCGCCAAGGTCCGGGAGAAGGAGGGAGGGGCAGTTGAAGACAAATGAAGTACAACTACTCAGATGGAAAATTATGGTGAGTACATAACTTCTTTATCTGACGTAGTTTAGTTCTTTTGGTCTTCAACCTGTGGGACAGAGTCCCCAGCTACTAAACTCCTGGGAGGCCCTCATGGAAGGATATTCCGGAGCATCATGGAACCAAAGGATGCTCTCCTTCTGGAAGTCAAATCCAATTTGTAATGAGAAATAAATGTATGAGAGGAGGACCAAGTAGCTATAGAACAAATGTCATCCAAAGACACTCTAGACCAAAAGGCCGCAGACATAGCCATGGACCTAGTGGAATGAGCTTTTACCGGACCTGGAGGAGACATGCCTCTGTCCTTATAGATCTGCAGGATGCATGAAGAAATCCATCTAGCTATAGTGACCTTGGAGATTGTTTCTTTTTATAAACCTTTTTTTGGGGAAACCTAACAATTGATCAGATTTACGGAAATTTTTTGTCCTGCGTAAATAGAATCGTAACTGTCTATGAACATCCAACATGTGGAGTTAGTATTCCATCTTGTTCGTAAAATTAGGAAAAAAACACAGGCAAATTGATAGTCTGACTGATATTAACTGGTGAAGCCACCTTAGGAAGAAAGGATGGATTGGTTCGAAGGAAACTCTGTCTTTGTGAAAAATCATGTACGGAATTTTGATGGACAAGGCCTGTAATTCTGAAACCCTTCCTTCAGAGGTAATAGCCACCAGAAAGGCTGTTTTCCAAGATAAAAATTTCAGATCTGCAGTTGTGGCAGGCTCGAAAGGTGGACTGACCAAAGCTTGAAGAACCATAGTAAGGTCCCATGAGGGAACAGGATCTATGACCAGAGGGCGTAACAAAAAGGTGCCGTTGATAAAGGCTTTACACAGTCTGGAAGAGGCTAAGGAGGCAGAATTCTCGCCCACAATAAAATGAGAAATGGCAGCCAACTGAACTTTGACAACAGAAGAAATAGCTCCATGTTGGAAAATATCAGCTAGAAAATCAAGAATGGTGGAAATAGGAGTCATGAAAGGGTATAAACTCTTTTGAGAGGCCCAGAAAGAAAAGCGTTTCCACTTGCTGCAATAAACCTTCCTGGTCGAAGACTTATGAGCAGCTACCAAAATAGATCTAACTGAGAAGGATAATCCGAGAGTCCTAGCAATCACAGGAACTGGAGCAGCCAAAGCCGTGAGCTTCAGGCTGTCCAGACTTGGATGAGGCACCCCTGAAGGGTGCGAAATTAAATCCTGAATGGGATCTAGGATCCAAGGTGGAGCCAGAAGGTGAGACCAAGGGAAGGGAAAGCATACCTGGCAAGGCCAGAATGGGGCAATGACGATTACTTTGCTACCAGTCGATGAGCTTCTGCAGAAACCTTGGAATGAGAGGTACAGGCGGGTAAGAATACAGAAGACCAGGAGGCCAAGCATGAACTAGTGTCTCTCTCTGAGGGACTCCCCTGGCATGGGGTTCAGAGCGAAAAACTTGCTGCACTTCGCGTTGAAAGGAGATACAAAGAGATGGAAGCAAGGCTGACCCCACTCACTGAAGATCTGTTCTGCTATTGACAGATTCAGAGACCACTCGTAAGGCATCAAAATGGTCCGACTTAGCCTGTCCGCTAGAATGTTGGACCATCCCAGAATGTGCATTGCGATGAGAAAGTGACTGGTGGAGATCATCCATTCCCACACTCTCATTGCCTCATGATAAAGGGGGTAAAGATCTGGTCCCTCCCTGTCTGTTGATATACCAGACCACAGACATGTTGTCTGACTGAATAGCAATTGTCCCCAGAGGAAGAAAGGCATGAAGGGCCTGCAACAATAGAAGGACTGCCCTCATCTCTAGGACATTTATATGCAAGCTGGTCTCTATGGGGGACCACAGGCCTTGGACTGTCCTGCCTGAACAATGCCCCCACCCGAGTTGGGAGGCACCCATGGTCACTGTGGTTTGGGCAGATGCTGGAAAAAAAGGGTCATCCCTCCAAAATGTCCGGAGAGGTCATCCACCATAAGAGGGATGACTGACACAATCGACCGAGTTGAACAGGATAAGTCAATGGCAGTTCCAACAGGGACCATTAAACCGCTAGATTCCACTGTAGAATCCTCATGTGTAACCGAGCACATGAGAGAAGAGTTATGGTCGCCACCATCGAGCCTAGGGCCGTCAACACCGATTCCGCCATTGGAAGATGAGAACAGTAGATCAGGAAGACATGCATCCTCAGGTTTTGAACTCTTTCCGAGGTCAGGAATATTTTGCACTGAAGAGTATCTAACCTGGCACCGATGTAGTCTATCACCTGTACAGGATCTAGGAGAGATTTGGATGTGTTGATTGTGATCCCCAAATGCAGGGCAAATGTCAGGAAATAATCCCTGGTTTGGGAAAGTAGACGCCTGGTGGGAGCAGTGAGGAGTCAATTGTCCAGGTACGGATAGACCTGGATACCCTGAAGCCTCAGGTGAGCCATTATTACCGCCATCACATTGGTAAACACCCTGGGGGCTTTGGTGAGTCCATAGGGTAGGGCTCGAAATTGGTAATGATTGACTCCTAGTCGGAAGAGGCAGAACCTCCTGGAGCTTCTGTGCATTTTTATGTGATAGTAAGCATCCTGGAGATCTAACGAGCACATCCAGTCGCTCTCTTGCAGGTATGGCATGAGGGACTGTAACGTGACCATCTCAGAACTTCTCTTTGGCAACTGACAGATTCCGGGTAGAGAGGTCCAGAATGGGTCTTAAGTCCCCCATTTTCTTTGGCACCAAAAAGAACCTGGAGTAGAAGCCCGATCCGGACTGATCTGGGGGGACGATTTTGATGGCTCGTTTTACTAGAAGCTTGGAAATTTCCTGTGCTGCTGCCTTCCTTTGCATGGGTGGTACATCCAGGAGGTGTATGGGAGATATGGGGAACCCATGCAGGGTACAGAGTATCCTCTGGATATGATTTGAAGCATCCAGCGGTCCGTTGTTATGAACTCCCAAGCTGCTGGGTGCAAGGACAATCATCCCCCGACTGCCTCCAGAGTAGAGCAGCCTGGCAACCCCTCAGGGTTGCTGCCCGAGTCTGTCTGAGAAAGGTTCTCGAGACTCGAAGTTCCATGAACCCCCTCTACCTCTGGGCCGGTGTCCATTCTGTCCTCCTCTGCCTCTAGGGAAAGAAAAGCCCTGAGTGTCCCGGGAACACTGAGACTTCCGGAACCAGATCTTCTTTTGCCTTCTCTGGTTCCGAGAAAAGGACTTTTGAGGGTTAGAGAAGTGGATCCCGATGGCAGATAGTGTCTTCCCGTCCTTCTCACTCTGGACTAATGTCTCCTTGACAGTCTTACCGAAGAGTGTAGAGCCATCATAAGAGGCATTGGCAAACGATGCCTTGAAGGGTTCGGAGAATTGACATGACCTGAGCTAGGCATTACGCCTCATGGACACGCCGGACCCAGCCGCCCTAGCCTCTCCTTCCGTAGCATGGGAGAGGAGTCGCATGGACGTGTTAGATACCGCTTTTAAAGTGGCCATCCTCGCGGAGAATGAAGTCTTGTCCTCCTGCGACATGGACTTGGGGGGACGGGAAACTCCTCCAGGTCTTTTACTAGGTCGCGTTGGAGTCTAGTGAAACGGGCCAAACAATTCAGTACCCTGATCGAAAAGGTAGCTAAAGCATACACTCGCTTTCCTAGGCGGTCTATCATCCGCAACTCTCGGTCAGGAGGGTGAACCGACAAACTCTCCTGAGCAAGTTCCTTCTTAGTGGCTGCTGCTACCACCATGTTGTCCACGAGGAAGCCCTTATTCCAAGATGGCCTATCAATGCGAGGGCTTAGTACTTTATCGGGTTGCTTTGGGATAGGTTCCATGGTGTCCGGTTCCTTCCATGCCCGTGAGGTGACCAAATCCACCAAAGGATCCATGGGAGGGGACACCCAGAAAGGCCCATGCCAAAAGCCTCCAGGAACACAGACTCATCAGAAGAAGGTTTGGGTTCAGACCAACCTCCCCGCTGGTGCAGGATCTCCATGATGTCTCCAAAGGAGACATCCTCGGAAGGTGACCTTGGGGAACCCTCTCCATCATCTAAGTCCGTGTCCTCAGTGAGGGACTTGGGGGAGTCCAAGTGCCTCCTCTTGCACATATGCTTGCGAGGCACATCTCCGGTGGGGCGCTCGCAAGCTATTTGTTCATCGTGGAAACCGTCTTCGAGCATGGGCTGTCCCTCTGGTAAGACAATGGGGATCGTAGACAGAGCCGAGGGGGTCCCTGGGAGGAGTCCAAGGAAATGGTCAGGGGTCTCGATCTGACAGAGAGAACCCTTTCTACCACACTGAACGCCAAAGGAGAGCGAACCTCCTGAGAAACCAATAAGGTCAGTCTCCCCGGGTCCTACGTGAGAATCAGAACAGGGCCTGAGGTGGACGGAGCTCCGAGGGAGGGAACCTGGCCTGACAAAGTCATAGCCGATGAAAAGGGTTTCACTCCCTCAGATCCGACACCCATGTTCCGGCTCCGAGACCGTCTTGAGATTCGAAAAGCTCCAGGCAGCTGTCGGCATTGAGGAAGCAGGTACCATCGGCGCCAACCTCGGATCAGAGTACTCCAAAGCCAAAGGTCAGATTGGAGAAGGAGAAATGGGTTGAAAGAAAGGAAGCGAGCTCGCCCCTCCGGAGGGAGGAGGGGCTAGCAAGACCCCCGTTTGGATCTGTGTACGGATAAAGCGCCTCATCATCTTATCCAGATCCATATCCGACAAGGAGCGGGTTGACCGTGACGAGGCCACGGACTCTGACCTGGTGGGTCGGGGCACCGAGGCCCGAGAGGCTGGACGTGTGTCTTCCGGCTCCAGGGAGAACCTCAGAGATCAGAGCCGAGGGGAGTTACGGGTCCGTGAAGTCTTACTTGGAGAAGCGAGGTCTGGGGACCTCTTCCTCTTTTCCCTGGTCTTCGAATCTCTCTCCTTTTCTCTACCTCTCTTCTGCTCCGCTACCACAGGCTTTGGTACAGGAGGTTGAATCCCAGCCTTGGAGGGAGGAGAAGCCAGAGGAAGACAGGAGGGAGAGGCAGCCACAGCAGCCACCATGACTGAAGACGAGGAAAGAGAGTCAGAAGGAGGAAGAAGACCTTTGAGGGCCAACTTGGCCTTCTTATACTTTAGAGTGCGGGGGTTGAAGCCCGCACAAATACTACACTCCACACACAGGTGGGCCACACCCAAACACAAAACACACAGAGTGTGGCCATCCGTTGGGGAGAGCTTATGGCCACACTCTGTGCAGCGCTTTAAAACAAGCTTTTCAGCCAACCTAAATAACAGAAAGACAGCCTTAGAAAAAAGGACAGGCAAGATCTTCCTAAATAACAAACACACACACACACACTTACCACACTCACTACAGAGAACACTGAGGGGGGAGGGGAAGCTACTACCTACACCATAGAACAAACTATTCTAACTATCTAAAAACCACTAACACTTGACACACCAAGCGAGGGGAGGAGAAAGGGGACCTATACTAACACTAATCTGAAGAAAATTAGAAAATTTAACTACTCGCAGAAAGTTTTAAAACCCACTGCTAGTTGGAGTTCAGAAGACACGATGTGAAGCAAATTGCAGCAAACAAGATCTGGGGATGGAAGGCAGTGGAGGTGTATTATGGGCAAGGGGAGGAGCTCGGAGCTGATGCTAGCAAAAGTTGCCGGCTCGGATCCGTATCCCACAGGTTGAAGACCAAATGAAGTAAACTATTTCAGATCACTTATTCAACACAAGCTCAGAGCCTCCGCGACCATCTGGTTGAAGCAGCAAATGAGATCTGAGGTAATTTAACAGTGTGACGGAATTATGGGTAAGGGAGGAGTCAAAGCCCTGGATCCAAAGATCTGAAGTTGCCAAGGCCAGATCCAAATTGGATCAGTCTCAAAGGTTGAAACAGATGAAAATGAAGATAATCAGATCAGTCTAATTTGTAGTGCTTGGCAAAAGTGTGCACATATGCCAAAGTTGCTGCCTCTAGAATACACAAGAGCCAATCCTTTCCAAAATGTCAGTGAAGTAGCTAAAGCCCAGGTACAGAGGCCTTGGCCATGCCTGAAGTGTCTTGCTGTGTTGAGAGTACCAGAAGGCATGTGACAACCATTTAGAAATTGTCTTTTTTTTACATGGACTGTCCCTTTTTATCACCTTTACAGGACTGATTGGAATTATTGAATGTTTTTGTCTTGTCAGTGTTTAGCAACCAAGTTGCCAATGGACATCTAGAGTCACAAAATTGTTTCTCACATATTTTTTTTTTTTTTAGTTCTGGATAGAACTCGGAGAGAGACAGATGTGTAACCTGTCTCAAGATAAACCACTTTAGGCTTAAGTGAAGTATTTCCTATAAAAGTTACTTTATCCTTCTGAAAGATTAGATAATGGTAAATCACAATAAGAGCTTGCAACTCACATAACTTTCTTGAAGGCGAGAGAAAAATGAGAAACAACTGTTTTCCAAGACAAGAACTTCAAATCAGCTACATCAGCAGGTTCAAAATGAAGTGCAAGATTTTCAGAACAAAATTTAGATGCCAAGAAACAGCTGCCCAGTTTCTAGGTGGGTGGATATGTAAAAACCATTTCAAGAGCTGAAGAGTGGAGGTCATCCATAGGCTGATAAGTGGAGATGGCCAAGAGGTGAACCTTTATAGAACAGTAAGAACGGTCAGAGAATAACAACACAGAAATACTGTAGTAACAAAAGTGTCTGGGCCTAAAAAGGGTCCTAATTTTTTTTCTTTGGCACCAACTAGAAAATATTTTCCATTTAGCCAACTACGATTTGATAGTAACATTTCCTAGTAACAGGTTTCCTAGCAACCTTTAATAATTGCTGCATACCTTAAGAAAACAGGTGCCTAAAAGGTATTAAAGTTCCATTATCCAGGCATCGAGTTGAAGAAAATAAAGGTTAGAGTTTGTCTAACAACGCCAGTCCTGTGCGAGAAAGTCTGTCCCTAGAAGAAGACTGTGGTAATTTTCCTTCTTCCTTTTCAAAAGAAGGGAGAGAACCACTACTGACGGAGGCAAAAAGGGGTCACCTTAATTATTCAAGGAGAGTCCTTCTGAATCTTTAGAACACTTGTTATCAGAGGAAAGGGTGGAGAAGCATACAGAAACATTCCAATCCAGGGGACTGAAAGGCATCTGTCTTCCAAGCCTTAGTGCAAGGAGTCTTGGAGCAAGTCTGTCTGTTGTGAATGGAGACAAATTTGTTTGAGGAGTTCTCCACAGCTGAATCAATTTCTGGAAGATCTCTGGGTTTAGCTTCTATTTGTGGGGGTCTATCCTGGTCCTGCTCAGCTTGACTGCAACAATATTCTGCTCTGACAGAATGTAAGTAGCCTGTAGGGATAAATTGTGTTGAGTTGCTACTTCCCAAGCTACCATAACTAGTCTTCAAAGGGGAAAAATCTGGTTCCCTCATGTGTTCATATACTATATTACATCAGATTACTAGTACAGGGCCTGGAACCCAAAAATGATTCAGAGATGTCAGAGCATTTATTACAGCCATCATTTATTTGACACCTGTGTGCCTTCATTCTGCCCTGCTTGTTCCATAGACCCAAAACTTTCAAACCTTTGGATGTAGTTTCCTAAGCAAAGTCTAAGGTGCCTGTGGTTACAAGCGTAGCATGGGTTGGAAGGGCAAAGACAAAACTTGGTCCACTCATCAGAGTAACTCCCGTTCTACAAATCCCAGTACTGGAATCTGAAATGATAGGGGGTGCTGCTGTTGGGTACAAACTGATTTGAGGAATCACTGAATTTTCCAAATGTGAAGTTTGGCTAAAAGAATCTTGAGAACTGCAGAGGCCAAGAAACATGGAATCCTGAGGTATTACCTGACAGATGTCAGAGACTAGCTGCAGAATATCAGAAATTGTTCATTGAAAAACACTATTCTGTCCTGAGGAAGAAAAGTCATCATAATGGATACATCCAGAAGACATTCCAGAAACACTATCCTGTGAGAAGATTTCTTTTTATTCACCTTAAACCCCAGAATGAGAAAAAAGGTTTTACATAATCCAGAATATCTTGACAACTTGTAAAATAATATGCAAAAAATAAGGCAGCCATCTAAATATTGAAAAAAAAAATGTTAATGCCCTGCAGCCTGCAACTGGCTATTATAGGATCCACGCATTTTCTAAACACCCCTGGAGCTACAGACAAGAAAATGGGTAAAATATTAATCTGAAAATGTAAACCAGACAAAGAAAAAAATTAAAATTGCCTGAAATCTTTGAGTACTGGAATGTGACAAGCATCTTTTAAATCCAGAGTTACTGGAAATCTAAGAGGTGGAATGACAAGTAACAGATTTTAGAGAAAGCATTTTAAATTTTGGGATTTTGATGTGAAGATTTATAAAAGAAAGGTCTAGGGCAGTTCTCCAAGTTCTCTCTTTAGTGCCAGAAAGATTCTTGAATAGAACCCTTTCCCTATTTGATTTGGCTGAACAGGCTCTATAACTCTCTTGAAACAGCATGTGATCTAGGACATGAGGAAATTGAGGTTTGATTCAACTGATGCGGATGAATCTCTTGAAAAGGAAGATGGGAGTCTCATTGCCAGTTGTACCCTTTTGGAAATTTTTAGTGTCTGAGGTTATCTATTACCACAGAAACAAGAGAAGGCCTTGACTTTGGTTCAGCTTCACTGGAACTCAGGGCAGGGAGGAGAAAAAATGAAGCCCCATACAGTCATTTGCATTTTTTAAGATCGTCATTAGTCCTGGGGGATGATTCTGAAAATATGTTTACCTGTGTCTTGTTGGGATGGTTTACTTTGTATGCTATCAAGGGAAACTGAACTGGAAGGAAATTTTCTATTGTATTTTGGCATGAAAGGTTAAAAGATCTGGGTAAACCTCTTCATTAAATTTTCACTTTCATCAAATCTTTTATGGGCCTCAGCAGAAGAATCAAATAATACTGTTTTTCCAAGGAGGCATTTAAGAGCTCAGTTTTGACATGCTCTGGTAATATCTGAGAACATAGCAAGGCAAATCTTCTCATCTCTGACCCAGTGACAGCTGCTCTAGAAACAGCACATCAGCAATATCATAATATTTTAGAAAGTGGCAAAATGAGACATAGAAGATACTAAAGAATTCATAGATACCTTAGTCTCTGAAGAAAGGAGTCCAGCATTTAACTTTCTTATGTTGTAAAAGGAAGCCTGCAGAAACCTGGACTTGTGAGCCTGCCAATTTACTATTTTGAAAGCTAGGGTGGAAGCAGTACACATATTCTTCCCAAATTTATCAATGTGGATTTTGGGTTAGGAGAAGCAAAGTGACTACTTTGCACAAACTGATGACATCCTCCAGAACATGAATATATTTGCATATTAACAGAGTCAGTCTTCACAGACCTGACCAAGGCCTTTGACCTAGAGGTCTACTTTCCAGAGTTCAACTCACTCAGCACAGCAGGAATAAACATGGAAGCCCATTCTTAGTTTGATGACTTCTTAATCAACATAAGCTTTAAAGTTCAAATAGGGTCCACTGCTTCTCCAATAGCCCCCACTACAAAAGGAGCACTCCAAAGATCTGCCTCATCTCCCATACTCTTCTTCGTATTCATAAATACATTCCCAGCAGAACTTCTACACACTCCAGTCATCCTGTAAAGCTGATGACAAGGTAATTAATAATCCAGATAGTTACACTTCATTACAAAAAGAGAAAAAAAGCTGGAAGATGATAGCATAAAATTCTCTAACCACATTCATATTCGATTCTAAACATAAAATAAGCCGTGATATCTGCATGCACATATGCACACACAGACACAAAATTGTCCTTAGTTCCACAAAAGTGGTGTATATTCTGCAAGAACCACAAACCCTGTAAAAACAGCAAAACAGTTCAGGTACTCTGGAATCTGGTTAGATCAGCAGCTCAACACCCAATATCAAGTTGAAATTGCCCAATAAAGATGTTTATTGACTGGCAATCATCAATCAATAAATAAATAATTCACCCACTTCTTGTCAGTATAAACAACGTACAATAATATATGCACATTCATCAGACTGGCCTTTCGAAGAGATCAACAATGTTAGTTATTAACAAAAACTAAGTGGCTGCCAGTCTAAAATAGATCAAAACTACTACTAAGCTCCAAATGTATAAACTAGTCAACTTAAACTTCTTCCCATTCATTGTCTGGCAACTTACCCAGCATACTAAATATAACCAAAGGTCACTCACCACCTCCTTCCCTGCAACCACTAGAAGTAAATTACACTGCACAAACCACAGTTATTCCATCTGTCTCCTTCACCTTAGGATACTATGCATACAAATCTAAAAGCAATTAACTCATACATTAAAGTTATATCCTATTTTCTGAAATTTTTACTTAAAAATGATTTCTATAAATACCTCCAACAAAACAGAATTACATAATATTCCTAATCAAAGCGTATTAGTCAGAGCCCTTATAACTCAGATGATAGACCTACCAGGCAAACTATTATTTCACTCAGCTTTACATCTCATTTAAATCTGTCACGTCCTCTATACTTTTTTTTTTTTTTTTTATCAAACTTGTTACTCAGCTGCAAATACTGTATTACTGTACAGCACAATTCCTTTGTAGCCAAAGTAAACATGTCAAGTGTAATATCATGGCATTTATGCATCCTTTATTTCTGCGACTGTTCCTCATTTATGTTTTTTTTCATATTTCTGTTATAAAGGTTAAGACTGACAATGGCCTCTGGGATTAGTGCTCTAACCCTGGGTAACAAACAAATATTACAAACAAAATCTTCCAAAAGATTCATCAACATTTGCATCACAATCTCTTCATCTTGTTTTGTCCACAACGTGTCAAAAAGGGTACAAAGTTCATTCTACAGACATTGTCTTTTTGCAAAGAAAAACTCTCTTACAATGTTTATCTGTCTCCTTCTGAGGTAAGCTGTTTAGGATTATCATGGATAGTCAAGAAGTGCATTTGTGGGTTTGTGGATACTTCGCCTTACTGAGATAAGAAAGTCAACTGTATTGAGCTCTGGGATTAGAAAGTCAAACACATTACTGTTAAGTTACGAAGGGGAGAACTGCACAGGCTGAATCTGATGTACCCTGTTGGGTACAGTCAGGAAGCTATAACATCACTGGAGTGCTTGCCTGCCATGTAGATGATTCCGTATGGGGTGGCTCAAAAAGCTTGGGTACTTCAATTATTCCCCACCTAAAACCTATCTTTCAAGTTTGTCATAAAGAGCATAACCAAACCTTTTACTTGGGATTGGAATTCAATAAAACTACACTTGGAACAGTATTGGTACACCAACATAACTTTATTAAAATCTTCACTTTACTATCAAGGAAAGCACAACTGTCTAAACTGAACTTACCATAACAGCAGGTGTTTGAATGATCACTGCTACAGTAGCCTTAGCTATATGGGTTAAATCCTGCCAAGGATATTATAGCTGGCCAGCTTCCAAAGATTCAAGGCACCTTCCACACCCCCAAACTGTCAAGCAGCTCAATTTCTGCTGACTGAAAGATGAGTTTGGGCACAAAGCCCTTCAGAGATTTCCTGCCAGCAGATAGAGGGAGGCTGATCCCTGAAAGAACAAGACTAGGAATAACAAAAAGTAAATGTTCACACCCTGATATAAAAAATGCACAAAAAACAAGGGGGGGGGTGGAGGCAGGTAGCAGCTACTGCAGCAGTGATCGTTTAATTCTCGTCTGGAGTGCCTTCTGTGCAGAGTCTGCATATCCTCCCTGCATTCGTGTGGGTTTTCTCCAGGTACTCTGGTTTCCTCGCACATTATAAAGACATGCGTCTGCAGCATTTCTCCCCAGGCCTCCGCTGAAAATTGGCTTTGTTCCAAGTTGGCCTTTCCTGGTAAACAAATGTTAAATAAATAAATAATGCTTAGTGAAAGTACGTACAGAGGACTAAGTAACAGCTATTGGAATACTTCTAGAATCCAACCCTTTCCAAAAAGCCATAGAAGTCAAGGTCCTTGAAGAGTGGGCCTTCACCCTGGAATAAATTTATCACGGTGAGTATAACAAAAGGTAATAGCTCTAGACAGCCATTTGGAAATGGTCTGTTTTGACACAGGTTGCCTGTTGTTCTAACTTTCACAAGAAATGAACAATTAATCCGAAGATCTACAAGATCTGGTTTGGTCAAGACAGTACTAGGAGTGGTCTATGGACATGTAATGTATGGAGTTTCCTTTCTCCCTCATTTTTATGTTCAGGAAAGAAAGCAGGGAGATAGATAGTTTGGCTTAAAGTAAACTTGGATACCACTTTAGGCATAAAAGAAGGATGAGTTCTCAAAGAAACCCTGTCCTTGTGGAAAATGAGGTAGGGTTGACTCACCACAAGTTTGTAATTCAGATGCCCTTCTTGCAGAGGTCACAGTAATCAGTAAAACTGCTTTCCATGTTAAGAACCTCAAGTCAGCCAGATTAGCTAGTTCAAATGGAGCAAAGTGTTAGTTTCTCTAAAACAAAATTAAGATCACAAGGAAGGGCCACTGGTTTACTTGGACACCTCTTATGCAAAACCCCTTTCAAGAACATTTTGATACGTGACTGCCCTGAAACAGGAGGATCTGTGGCAGACATGATGAAATGGTCAATAAATAAACCTTGATAAAGAAATAAGAAAGGTCATAGGATAGTAACTCACACAAACACTGTAAAACTAGAGAACAACTAGCCCTGAATGGGTGCTGGTTATGTTGCTCACACAAACTAGAAAACCTTCTCCATTTGCTAACCTATGATCTTTTAGTAGCAGGTTTGCCTGTCTCCATTAGTACCTGCTGCAAGTTGCCAGAAAACAGGTGCCTAAAAGGAATTAAGATCCTATCATCCAGGCAATCAACTGAATATGACTGATGTCTTGGTGTATCAAACATCTCCTATTCTTGTGTGACAAGATCCATTCTGTGAGGAAGCTTTTGGTAATTGCCCCTGGCCATTTCCAAAAGAAGGGAGAACCACAGCTGCCTAGGTCAGAAGGGAGTCATCACAATGGTCTTGGGGGATTCTTTCTGGATCTTCAGGGGTACCCTGAATATCAGTGAAAAGGATGGAAAAGTACACTTGAACATTCCTGTCCAAGGAAAAGAAAAGACATCTGTCTTCCAGGTCTTCTTGCATGGAGTTCTGGAGCAGAATCTTGCCAGGTGATTGCTCAGAGAAGAGGCAAACAGATATATTTGAGGAACTTCCTACAGATGTATCAAACCTTGGGTGACCTTCTGATCTAGTTTCCATTAGTGAGGGTCTATTCCTCTCCTGCTCAGCTTGTCTGCCACACAAGTTTGCTCTAATGGAATGTAGGACACCTGTAGAGTGAGACTGTGCTGTGAAACTATAGCCCAAGCTAACATGGCTAGTCTACAAAGGGGGTATGACCTGGTTCCCCATTGCTTGTTTATGTACCACATCACTGTGGTACTGTCTGTAACCACTTGAACAGGTCGCGGGGACCAAAGATGTTTCAGAAAATTGAGTGTCTTGATGAGGGCAAGCATCTCCTTGGTATTTATGTGCTTGCTACTGTCCTTGATGTCCCACACCCTTTGTAAATTTCTCTCTCCTGAAACTGCTCCTCAAGTAAAGTCCGAAGCATCTGTGGTGACTGCTTTGGAGTGGGGAGGGAGAAGGGGAGACCTTGGTTTAAGGACATCTGTTGTCTCTACCAAATGATCTCTCTTCTGACAACCCCCAGTACTGAGATCTGACAAGATAAAGGGTGTTGATGCTGGGACCACAGAGATTTCAGATACCACTGTATCTTTTTCTCATGTGGAATTTTGCCAGGGGTATCGTGAAAATTACAGATGTCATGAGACCCCAAAATCCTGAAGTATTCCTTTGCAGTGACCAAAATTGGAGTGGAAAACCTTGGAAAACTTTAGAAACAGATTTAAATAAAGATCTATTTTTTCTTGTGGAACAAAAGCTCTTTGAACTAAGGTGTTTAGTCAACATCCCAAGAATATAATCCTGTGTGAGGGAGTCAAGAAAGACTTTTGAATGTTCTTTTAGAATCCCAGCTTGTGCAAGAGATCTCTTACCAAAGGGAGACATTCCTGACATTTTGAAAGAGACTCTACAAAGATAAGCAATACGTCTACTGCCTGGTGTCAGAGCCATGGCCTCAAACTCAATGCCAAATAGTGCAGTGTCATCCTGTTTGGTAAAAACTCTGTGCCCATGAACTACCACATAGGCAGCAATCTACTTAACACCGAATGTGTGATAAGAGACCTTGGGACCCAGGTGGACAGTAGTCTCTCCTTTGATAGTCACATCGCCACAGTAGTCAGGAAGTCCTTCTACGTGGCACACCTCATCATAAAAGGGTTCTCATCCAGGAAAAAAAGAGGTCATTGTTCCCCTCTACTCGACACTCATTAGACCCATTATAGAGTACAACACCCCTTTTGGAATGTACCTCACAAGACATCTGCAGCAGCTGGAAAGGCCACAGAAGGACCTCACAAAGAGAATTACTGGCCTAAAACAAATGCCCTACACTGACTGTCTCAAAAAACTCCAGCTTTACTCCGTAGCATATCGCCTACTCAGAGGTGATCTCTGCCTAACATATAAAGCTCTGTCAAACCCAGAGCTGTTGGACATGCTACACCTAAATAAACCCAATCCCTCTGAGCTACACACTCTAGGGACCTAAACCTTGTCACCACCAATAAACAGGACATGCTGGAGGGATAGATTCCTGTCCCTGAGACTTCCCATAGTCTGGAACAGGCTACCCATCTATGTCAAGCAAAGTTCTTCATTAGCACTCTTCAAGAAGAATCTTGATGACTGGATGGGAAATAGGAAATACACCCCGGGGATCACTTCTGTGTCTCTACTCGACAGTGGCACAGGAAATAAACTTTCTTGGGTGGCGTAAGCCAGGGAAAGTACATCTGTGTACATTTACCATAAATGTAGATGTTCGAGTGTATTCACTGTTGCAGTCATTACATTCGGGTTATCTGCTTGCAGGTAGCCCTCAGTTGGCCTGATTAACAAAGTCTTGGGTCCTGCATTGGTTGCTGTCCCTTCTTCCATGATGTCAGGTTGTCAGCGGGTATAAAACATGCAGCCGACACCATTACATCAGCTTTTCTTGTCCCAGATGTCAGGTGCCCCCCTAATGGGAGCAATTAAATATAAAAGTATAATGATATGCCTCCAACAAATACAACAAGCAAACACACCAAAAAGGATTTTAAGCACAGTAAAGGAAAGCAGAGGTATAGCCAAAAGAAGTTAGGGGGCTGGAGGGAGGGTAACCAGGACTGCAACAGTGAATACACTCGAACATCTAAATTTATGGTAAGTGTACACAACTGTACTATGTTCTTCATGTTTCACTGTTGCAGTTAATACATTTGGGTAGATTCCCAAAGCTATGGTTGGGAGGAGGAGTTTAGATAGCATAAGGACCAGCTATAAGACCCTGCAAGACTGCAGTGGCAAAGCCAGCTCTGGATTTAGAGGAAAATTGGCAAACGATAATGCTTGGTGAAAGTATGCACAGAACTCCAGGTAGCAGCTTCTAGGATGTCCCTGGTAGGGACGCCTCTGAGAAAGGCTGTAGAGGTAGTTGCAGCCCTGGTGGAGTGAGGTCTGATCCCCTGGGGGATAGGTTTTCCATGGTGCTTACAGCAGAAATGAATGCAATGCCCTATACATTTAGAAATGGTATTCTTTGAAATAACCTTCCCCTCTGCCCTGCAGCAAATGCCACCAGCAGTTGTTCAGATTTCCTTAGAGGTTTAGTCCTGTCCAAGTAGAATCTAAGTTGTCTGTGCACATCTAAGGAATGCAGTATCCGTTCCCCTTTGATCTGTGGATTGGGAAAGAAGGTCGGCAAATGAATAGACTGATTAAGACCCACACTGGATACCACCTTGGGCATGAAGGATGGAATGGTTCTGAGGGATACCCTGTCCGCATGAAAGATGATGAAAGGCTCCACTGCCATAAGGGCCTGTAATTCAGATACCCTTCTAGCTGAAGTGAATGCTAAAAGGAAAGCTGTTTTCCAAGAAAGAACTTTTAAGTCTGCAGTAGCAGCTGGCTCGAAAGGAGGTAGAGTGAGTTTCTCCAAAACAAAGTTAAGGTCCCAGGCTGGGGTTGAAGCTACCCTGGGTGGTCTCAAATTTTTGGCCCCTCTGAGGAACTGCTTGAGCAGTGGATGAGAGAAGAGGGGAGGTTCTGTGCTATAATGAGATGAAATGGCTGAGGTGTGGATTTTAATGGAGGAAAAAGACAGGCCCTTGTGAAGCATCTCAGTTAAGTATTGTAAAATCTGACGTAAATTGGGCACTGCTGTGCTCAACCCTTGAGATTGGTTCCAGGCACAGAATCTTTTCCATTTTTCAGCATAAGATTTTCTAGTACTAGGCATCCTTGCCTCTAAAATGATATCCATCACAGGTTTACTGAGGGATGGTAGAGGAGAGATTATGTAATTAGCCAGGCTGCAAGGTTCAGTGTTAGAAGCTGAGGGTGCATAATCTGGTTCTCCAGCTGAGACAACAGGGAAGGAGTCTGACGCAGGTGCCATGGGGATAACCATGTCACACTGCGCAGGAGAGGGTACCAGTGTTGGCGTGACCAGTCTGGAGGAATCAAAATCATCCTTGGTTTGTCCTGTTTGCTTTTTAGTAGTACTTTGGAAAGCAGAGGCAGAGGGGGGAAGGCATAGACTGATAGGTTTTCCACTTTCCAGGCTTGCTAGTGGGGAGTCTTTGTGCAAAATTTGTCCAATTGGTAGTTCTGGGGAGATGCAAACAGGTCTATATCTGGGCTCCTCCATTTGCTTGTCAACATGTTGAAAATCCTTAGTTCCAGTTTCCACTCGTGTGGGTCCATGAGGTTTCTGCTTAGTCCGTCTGCCAGTGTATTTAATTTTCCTGGTAGGAATTGAGCTTGTAGGTGCACTTGGCAGCTCAAGGCTGTGTTCCACAATGCCATGGCTAGCCTGCAGAGGGGGTAAGAATGTGTACCCCCCTGCTTGTTTATGTACCACATAACAGTGGTGTTGTCCGTCTTTACCATAAGTTGTCCTGGAAGAATGTGGTCCTTGAAGGCTGATAGAGCATTCTGTACAGCTAACATTTCTTTTTGAATGACATGCAGGTGCATTTGACTTTGGTTCCATTTGCCCTGAATGCACTTCCCTGCCAGGTGAGCCCTCCATGCATAGTCTGATGCATCTGTTGTTAGGGTTTGAGTGGCAGGGGGTGGTGTGAAAGCTAGTCCCTTGTTTTGGTGGCAGGCCTCTGCCCACCAAAGGAATTCTAGGCGTAGGCAAGGTATGATAGGAATCATTGCTTCTAGATCCTCAGAATGTTGACACCATAGGCTTTTTAGAAACCACTGTAGTTTCCTTATATGCAGTCTTGCATATGGAATTAGAAGAATGCAGGAGGCCATGAACCACAAGGCTTGCAGTATTTGTCTTGCAGATAGCAGGGTTTTTGTGGCCACGTGTTTGAAGTAGGTTGTCAGATGAATTTTTTTCTCTGGTGTGAGGTAAGCCATCAGGGAAGCTGTATACAAGCTTGCTCCCAGGAAAATAATTTGTTGACAGGGTACCAGGTGTGATTTCTTTTCGTTTATGGTGTACCCCAGACAAATTAGAAAGTACAGTTTTGTACCTACCATAAATGTAGATGTTCGAGGATCCACATTGCTGCAGTCCTAACTATTGGGTAGTCCGCTGTCCAGTCGGCCCGAATACCAAAGTATAAGGCTGACGTCGGTCAGGGTGCATTAGACTGACGTCAGTACGTCAGGGTACTAATGCGCATGACCGACGCCATTTCCTCAGTCTTTTCTTGCCCCAGATGTCAGAAGACCCTAAAAAGACAAGGCCCAATATACCTGCACCAAAAATATGTACAATATATACAAAAATATCAGCATATAACCTCACCTACACAACCACCCCTAAACACAGAGGGGAAGGAGGGAGGGTAAATTGGACTGCAGCAATGTGGATCCTCGAACATCTACATTTATGGTAGGTACAAAACTGTACTATGTTCTTCGTTCCACATTGCTGCAGTCCTAACTATTGGGTAGAATCCCAAAGCAGAGGTAAGGGAGGCTGGCAAATCATAAAGAAGCAGGAGCTGACAACATGCCTTGCAAAATAGCTGTGGCAAAACCAGCCCTAGACTTAGAGTAGAGAGGAAGGTGATAATGCTTAGAGAAAGTATGCACTGAACTCCAAGTAGCTGCCTCCAAAATATCCTTAGTTGCCACCCCTTAGAAATGCTGTTGAAGTGGCAGTAGCCCTAGTGGAATGAGGCCTAATCCCAGTTGGAATCTCCTTGCCATGATGGGAATAACAAAATGCAATGCAAAACCCAATCCACCTAGAAATAGTTTGTTTTGACACAGGCTTGCCCTCTTGAACTCAAAGCAAAAGATACAAACAACTGCTGAGACTGCCTAAAATCCTTAGTCCTGCTCAAATAATAACGCAATTGCCTGTGCACATCTAAAGTGTGCAAAATCTTTTCCCCTTTATTTTGGGGGTCTGCATAAAAAGTAGGCAAATGAATAGTTTGGTTTAAAGCCACACTAGAAACCACCTTAGGCATAAAAGAAGGATTAGTACGTAATGATACCCTATCCTTATGAAAAATCAAAAAAGGCTCAACCGCCATAAGGGCCTGTAACTCAGAAACCCTTCTTGCAGAAGTAATAGCCAACAAAAAAGCAGTCTTCCATGACAAGTATTTTAGTTCAGCAGTAGCTGCAGGCTCAAAAGGTTGTAGAGTAAGTTTCTCCAACACAAAATTGAGATCCCAAGCAGGAGTAGGAGCTCTACGTGGGGGTCTTATATTCTTTGCCCCTCTAAGAAACTGCTTGAACAAAGGATGTGAAAACAATGGTGGGTCACAATCATAGTGAGCTGAAATTGCTGCAGCATGAATCTTAATGGAAGAGAAAGACAAACCTTTGTCCAATAACTCAGTAAGATATTGAAGAGCCACACTCAAATTAGGCTCAGAAATCTCCAAATTCTTTGCTGCACTCCAAAATAAAAATCTCTTCCATTTTTCTGCATACACTTTCCTTGTACTAGGTCTTCTAGCTTTCATAATCACATTTAAAACTTGTTGAGGAAGTTGAGACCGGCTGTCTCTCAAAACAGAATATGCCATGCTGTTAGATGAAGAGAGTGAAGCTTGACATTGAGCAGGTGGCCTTCTCTCTGAGACAAAAGGTGTGGAATCAAGGGTAAAGGCCATGGAGGCTTCTTTACTAGACTCCTCAGTAATGGGTACCAGTGCTGCCGAGGCCAATCTGGAGCTATTAAAATCATCCTTGGCTTGTCTTTTCTGACCTTTAGAAGCACCTTTGGAAGAAGAGGCAGAGGTGGAAACGCATACACATGAAGATTTTTCCAACTGAAAGAAAGAGCATCCACTTTCCAAGCTGTGTGATGTAACCTCTTTGTGCAAAACTTTGGCAGCTGGTGGTTTAGTGGAGAAGCGAACAGATCTATGTCTGGAGTTCCCAGGACACTGTCAACCTTTGAAATACATGAAGATCCAGTTTCCACTCGTGGGGATCCATGATTTGTCTGCTTAACACATCTGCTAAGGAGTTCTGTGCTCCCGGCAGAAACCTTGCCTGAAGAGTTAGTTGCAAGCTGAGCGCAGTCTCCCATAAAATCATTGCTTGCCTGCACAATGGGTAAGAATGTGTTCCCCCTTGTTTGTTGATGTACCACATGACAGTTGTGTTGTCTGTTAGAATCAACACCTGCCCTGGAAGAAGTAACTCCTTGAAAGCCATTAATGCAAACTGGACTGCTAACATCTCCTTCATATTGATATGTAGATGCTGTAGTCTGGCAGGCCACCTGTCTTGTATCCACTTTCCATTTAGATGAGCTCCCCAAGCAATGTCCGAGGCATCTGTCGTTAAAATCTGACTCGCCTCTGGCCGGGTCACAGAGAGTCCCTTGTTTAGGTGACATTCCTGAGCCCACCACAAAAATTCTTTTTGAAGGCAAGGTATTATTTGAATGACAGTGTCCAAATCCTGGCAGTGCTGTGTCCATACATTTTTGAGATACCATTGTAGCTTCCTCATATGCAGTTTGGCATTGGGAAGCACCAGAATACAAGATGCCATGAACCCTAATGCTTGAAGGACTGCCCTTGCAGTCAGCACGGACTGATGAGATAGTTGATGGAATTAAAGTGATAGACTCTTTTGTTTGTCCGGGGTTAAAAAGGCCATCTGGGCTGCTGTATTCAGTCTCACACCCAGAAAGCACATGTCTTGAGAGGGTACTAGACTGGACTTTATTTCGTTCACAGAATACCCTAGGCATCTTAGCACTGCTATAACATATTCCAGATGCTGTAGAAGGTCTTCCTTTTCTTGAGCCAGAATCAGGCAGTCGTCCAAGTAAGGATAGATTTGAATTCCTTGTAGCCTGAAGTAAGCTATCACTGGAGCCAGAACCTTTGTGAATACTCTGGGCAGTAGATAAGCCAAAGGGCAATGCAGAGAACTGATAATGAGAATTTCCAGCTCGAAACGCAGATACTTCCTGCAACTTAGTCTTATAGGCACATGAAGGTAAGCTTCCTTGAGATCTAAAGTTACCATCCAGTGATCTTTGCCCAGCAGAGGTAAAAGCTGTTGTAACGTCAACATCTTGAACTTTGGAATGTCCAGATAAGTGTTGAGGAGAGATAAATCCAAAATTGGTCTCCACGTGTTCCCCTTCTTTGGTACTAGGAACAGGCGAGAATAAAATCCTAGGCCCCTTTCTGATACAGGGACCGGCTGAATGGCCCCTATTTGAAGTAACATAGAAATGTGCTTGTGAGCCTCTTTTCTTTGTGTAGGAGGAACGTCTGGCATGCCTTTGAAAGGGGGCAATGTATGGAAATAAAACCTGTACCCGTGGTGAATGATATCCAACACCCATCTGTCTTGAGTAATTAAATCCCAATTTTCTTTGAAAAGAGACAGTCTGCCTCCCAAAGGAGCTGCCAGACGAGAATCTACTGGCAGCTGAAAAGGCAGGTCATTGGGTCTGTTTACGAAAGGACTGACCCCTGCCCTCACCAGAAGTCTGAGCAGGTGAACTCCCTGTTCTAGGCCTAAAAGAACCTTGAGCTCTGCCCCTACCACGTCTAGACCTACCCCTAGACTGGGAATCATAAGCAGGATATGTCCATCCCTTAGTAGGCCAATTTCTACTAAACTTCGGTGGCTGTACCTGCAAAAAATCTTTAACAGTTTGCATAGACTTAGCTTTGTCCTCCATTTTCTTTAAAACTGCTTCCACAGGTGAACCAAACAACACATCAGACTGTAAAGGAGCATCTAAAATCCTTGTCTTAACATGCTCAGCTAAATTCTGATCCCTTAACCAGGCATGCCTGCGAAGAACAGAACTAGTAGCAGCCACCCTCGAGGAGGCCTGCACAGCATCAAAACCACATTGCAAAGAATGCTTACCCACTTGTTCAGACACATGAACTAAATCCAGCAACTCTTTACACTCAATACCTTCCGCCAAAGCATCCACCTTAGATTTCAATTGTGAAAGGAGATAAGTTTGATATTTTAGCATGTGAAACTGACAATTCAACGCCCTCATGGCTAAAGTGGAAGAAGTATACACTTTCTTTCCCCATCTATCCAAAGCCCTTGCCTCTATCAGTGGGAACAGGGTTTTTAACAACAGAGGCCTTAACACCTTTAGGTCCCTGAGAAACAGTTTCCGGGTCTGCCCTAGGACTCTTAAAAAGATACTTATGAGCTTCAGGCACCCTATAGTACCTATCAGGCTTAACAGGAGCAGGAGGCAAAGAATCAGGATTCAGGGAAGCCTCTGCAAAAACATCTTCCACCACATTCAACACAGGAGGTATAGCTAATGGCCTATGCTGGGGTAAAAACAAGAATTCCCTAAGCCTTTTCCTGGAATCAGAGTAATCCTGGCCTTCCCATTTAAAGTGTTCCCTCTTTTAAGCATATGTTTTTTAGGCACAGAACCTGAAGTGCTAGGAGAAGCCCCCACTGAAGCCAAACTTGGCCTACCTCTCAAAGAAGTTTTGGAAACAGAAGGAGAGGCTCTAACTACCTTGGGAAGAGAGGGAAGAACAGTTACCTGAGAAGCCCCTTCAGCCTGGCCTACTTCCTGAGAAGGCACATCCTGCAACAGTAAAGTCTCTGCCTGAGACTCCAAAGAAACTCCTGGCAAAACCTCTGGCTCTACTGAGCCTTCTAAAGAACCGACGTCTGGGACTGCCGATTCATCAACCCTAGGCTTTGCTGTTTTGTCCTTGCGCTTCTTGGACGAAGCGGCGGAGCATCCGACGGCATTTTATAATTGCAACGCTTCCCAAACACTAACCTGGCACAGTCTAACCTTCTCTTAATAGTGCGTTTGTTAAATCTAGCACAAGAGCGGCATCCAACAACGTCGTGCTCAGGCCCTAAACAAGGTATACACAAGGTATGGTAATCCCTATGAGGTATCTGTTTCCCACAAGAAATACAGTTATTCACTTTTTCTGACATCCGGTTAAATACTGAGGCAAGAAAAACCAAAATGTTCTAACGGGTACTTAGCCAACTTTGATTCGGTCTGAAACTCCGACTTCAGAAAATTTCAGAACGCCAACCTGCACTCGCAAAACTGCTTCTGCATCGGACCATGCGGCAAAAAAGACTGAGGAAATGGCGTCGGTCATGCGCATTAGTACCCTGACGTACTGACGTCAGTCTAATGCGCCCTGACCGACGTCAGCCTTATACTTTGGTATTCGGGCCGACTGGACAGCGGACTACCCAATAGTTAGGACTGCAGCAATGTGGAACGAAGAACATCCCTTTGTACAAAGGCCAGATGATTCAAAAGTATGTCTTGGCTTTCTGCCTGAATTAGACAATCGTCCAGGTATGGGTATATTTGAATATTTCTGGAGCTAGGCACTTTGTGAATACCCTGGGCACAGTAGATAAGCCAAAGGACAGTGCAGAGAATGGACAGTGTGTGTAGCCTGCTTTGAAGCATAGATATCTTCTGCAAGATTCCCTGATTGGGATGTGCAGGTATGCTTCTTTTAAATCTAGTGTTGCCAACCAGGCATCTTTACCTAGCATAGGAAGTAATTGGTGAAGTCAGCATCTTGAATTTTGGAATTTCCAAAAAGGTGTTTAGAGTAGACAGGTCGCCATGAGTTGTCTTTTCTAGGTACCAGGAAAACTCTCGAGTACAAACCTTGTCCGTTTTCCTCTCCTGGTACCAGTTGAATAGCCTCCATGCTTAAGAGAGAAAGTACTTGTTTTTGGGCCTCTACCCACTGATTTTGGGGTAGCTCCGGCCACCCGCTTGGTGTTGGCAACGTGTGGAAGTGAAATCTGTATCCCTGGGACACTATATTTAAAACCCATTTGTCCTGAGTAATGCGTTCCCAGTTATTTGCATGAAGAGCAATCCTTCCCCCCAAAGGGGCAATCAGTTGATAAGTGCTTGGAAATTTTAAACGGAAGTCATTGAGACAGTTTACCATAGGGGGGAGTCTTATTACTCCCAGATTTGGAAGTAGAGGCCCCCCCACTGCTTAGTCATGTGTGTCCCCTAGGACTGAAACCTGGGGCTTTTGCTGTGTCTGGGTTTGGCTTGAGAAGACCTGGAAGGGGCTGGAAAGGACCAATTCTTAGACGGCCAGTGCCTACTAATTCTAGGAGGCTGAAATTGTCAGAAATCTTTAACAGTTTGCATAGATTTAGCTTTATCTTCCATCTTTTTAAAACTTCCTCAGCTTTGTTGCCAAACAGGTGGTCCTGATTTAAGGGAGCATCCAACAATTTAGCTTTAACATGATTAGGCAAGGATTGCTCCTTTGGCCAAGCATGCCTTCTAAGCACAGACCCAGTAACAGCAGCCCTGCAAGAGGCCTCTAATGAATCAAAACCACACTGCAAAGTATGTTTTCCAACTTGTTCAGCAGAATGCAGTAAATCTTGTAATTCTTTATTTTCCACGGTCAGGAATCAACATAATTTTCTGTTTAAGCAATCCAATAACATGTTGGTAATACTTTAACATAGGAAACTGGCAATTTAAAGCCCTAATGGCCAATGTTGCAAAGTGTAAAACTTCTTACCCCATCTATCCAGCACTCTGGAATCTCTATCATAAGGGGTAGGATTTTTAGCAGTAGAAGCCTTGCTGCCCTTGGGCCCCTGTGAAATAGTCTCTGGATCCGCAATAGGATTTTTAAAAAGAAACTTGTGTGACTCAGGGACCCTGTAGTATCTGTCTGGTTTTCTGGGAGCAGGAGGCAAGGAATCAGGGGCCAAACTAGATTCCGAAAAAGCATCATCAACAATGTCTAGTAGAGTAGGAATAGCTAAAGGCCTATGCTGAGGTAGGAGCAAGAAATCCCCAAGCCTCTTTTTTGAATCAGAAAAATACTGGCTTTCCCAGTGGAAATTTTCCCTTAGAGTATGTAAGGTTTCCCCTAAAGAAAAATCCTCTGGAGGGGAAGCAGAGGGAATGGAGTCCTCTGCATCAGAATCTTCACAAGTAGATAAGGGCAAACCCAGATCATCAGAAGAATCACTAAAAACAGAATCCTGGTCAGAAGATTTATAAACCACTTCAGTCCGAGGTCTCTTAGAAAGGGGGGGGGTTAGAAAGGGGGGGGGGGTTGGCTACCCCTGATTAAAGTTATTAGATCTTCAGCCATTCTTATCATTTGTTTTTTAGGCATAGAGGCCTGAGCATGTGGCCTGGGCACCATTTTTTTAGGCATGGTTCAAAATTTAGGCCTAAGAGAGAAGGCGGCATCGATTTAATATGCAAGTCCATAGGCCTGAATACACCCTCAGAAGCCGGTGCGTGCACAGTGGCTCCGGACCCATCCAAGGTAGAGACATCCACAGGTTCCATAGTTGAAACATCTCGCTGCATACCGGACTCAGAATGGGTCTCAGTAGAGGCCTGCGAATCAGAAGTAGTGGGTATCAGGGACTGCGAAAATGCCTCACTGAGTACCAGCGAACTGGCGACTGGCTTAGGAGAAGCATCGTCGCCAGTTTTGGACCTCGGCAGCCTATCTCTGTCTTTATCTTTGCGTTTTTTCAGAATCCCGGTAGTTGGATGGCTAATCGACAACATTTCTGGATAATTAAACCTAGAACCGAAATATTTAGAGGCGAAAATATACCAACAACGGATACCGCGCTGATTACATAAAGCACAAAACTGACAGCACGGTACATCGTGGTCAGGGCCTAGGCAAGGAATACATACAGTACGAATGAAAATCTGTATGAGGTATTTGCTTTCCACAAGTAATGCAATTATTAACTTTTACTGACATCGGTAAGGAGCAAGAAAAAGTTTCCCCAATGGGGTACTTAGCTTTAGTTGAAGACTTCGGTTCTGAAACTCGAAAACGAAAATTTCAGGAGTCGGCCGACCGGCACTAGCAAACTGCTTCTGCTTCGGGCACTGGACGGCAAGAAAGACGGATGTAATGGCGTCGGCTACATGTTGTATACCCCTGACGACCTGACGTCATGGAAGAAAGGACAGCAACAGTCGCAGGACCCAAGACTTCATTAATCAGGCCAACTGAGGGCTACCTGCAAGCAGATAACCTGATTGTAATGATTGCAACAGTGAAACACGAAGAACATTCTTGTTGGCTAGGGCTTACATAGGCCCTTGGAACGATAGCCTAATTCCTACCTATGAACCTAAATACAGAAAAATTTGGATACCCTGCAGCCTGCAATGAACTATAAAGTACAGTTTTGTACCTACCATAAATGTAGATGTCCGATAGATGTGCAACTGCAGTCATAACATATGGGTTGTCCTGCCTCAGGCAGCCCTCGGTCAGCCGGATTCCAAAGTCTGGGTCCGGCGTCGGCTGGTGTTGCCTCCTCTCCGACGTCACAACGGCTGGAGTATAAAGGCATCGCCCGACGCCATCTTCTTCAGTGTTTCTTGCCCCAGATGCCAGGTGCCCTCCTAGGAAGGCTACATTTTGTGAATGGATAAACAATTCCAGACATGCACAACAGTAATAAACAGATACACCATAGGAGATACCCCCAGCTAATAGGAGTAGGGGGAGTGGACCCATAAAGAAGGTTGCAGAGGGGTAGGAGGGTGGGAAAATCCGACTGCAGTTGCATATCTATCGGACATCTACATTTATGGTAGGTACAAAACTGTACTATGTCCTTCAAGAATGCAACTGCAGTCATAACATATGGGTTGAATACCATAGCCAAGCTGGGGGTGGTTGGAACTAAGAAAGTAATGGTGTAGCTAAAATGCCCTGCAGGACTGCCGAAGCAAAGCCTGCTTGGGATCTGGAGTATAAAGGCAGGTTGTAGTGCTTGGTAAATGTATGCACGGAGCTCCATGTAGCAGCCTCTAGAATGTCCTTTGTAGCCACTCCTCTTAGGAAAGCTGTGGATGTGGCTATAGCTCTGGTGGAGTGTGGCCTAATATTGGCTGGCACACCTTTTCCATGAAAAGAATAGCAGAATCTGATGCAGTGTCCAATCCATTTGGAAATTGTTTGTTTGGAGATTGCTTTTCCTTGTACTCCAGCAGCATAGGCTACAAGCAGTTGGTCAGACTTTCTGGTGGCCTTAGTTCTGTAAGTAGTAGCGTAGTTGCCTGTGTATGTCCAAAGTATGCAGCAGTGCTTCCCCCCTGTTTTGAGGATTGGGGAAGAAAGTAGGCAGGTGAATGGCTTGATTTAGAGACACCCTGGAAATTACTTTTGGCATGAATGAAGGATTGGTTCTTAGAGACTCTGTCCTGATGAAAAATGAGAAAAGGAGGTACTGCCATGAGTGCCTGTATCTCCGAGACTCTTCTTGCTGATGTGATTGCCAATAGGAAAACCGTTTTCCATGAGAGAAATTGCATTTCTGAAGTTGCTGCTGGTTCAAAGGGAGGAAGAGTTAATTTTTCCAAGACGAAATTGAGGTCCCATGCAGGTACTGGCGGTTTCCTGGGAGGTTTGATATTCTTTATCCCTCTTAGGAACTGTCTTAGCAAAGGATGCGAAAACGCAGGTGGATCATAATTGTATTTTGCTGAGATTGCTGAGGCATGAATCTTTATGGAAGAATATGAGAGACCAGTATGAAACATTTCTGCCAAGTATCCCAATATCTGAGGTATACTCAGTACTGTTGTATCCTGACCCCTTGTTAGCATTCCAGAAGATGAATCTCTTCCACTTGGCTGAATAGGTTTTTCTGGTGGAAGGTCTGCGTGCTTCCAGTAAGATCTCTTGAACTTTTTTGGAAAGAAAGATATCCGAAGGAGTTATGGTAACCTCCAGGCTGTCAGATGCAATGTTTTCAGGTTTTGATGAACAGTCCTGTAATTGTGTTGTGTTAGAAGCAGAGGCCATAGGGGCAAAGGCCACGGTTTGGTCCGAGTTATGCTCAACAGCAATGGGTACCAGTGCTGCCTTGGCCAGTCTGGAGCTATCAAAATGCCTGTTGGTTGTTCTGCTTTGATCTTCAGTATCACCTTGGTCAGCAGTGGTAGAGGAGGGAATGCATAAATTGTTAGGGAATTCCAGCTGAAGGAGAGAGCATCCGTTTTCCAAGCTAGAGGATGGTGGGTCCTTGTACAGAACTTTTCCAGGAGATGATTCATGTGAGAAGCAAAGAGATCTATGTCCGGTCTTCCCCATGTCCTTGTTATTTGTGAGAAAATGTGAGGATGCAGCATCCATTCATGTGGATCCAAGAAATTTCTGCTCAGCTTGTCCGCCAGTACATTGTCCTTGCCTGGCACAAACTGGGATTGCAGATGTATCTTCAGACTTAGGGATTTTTCCCAGAGAATCATTGTTAGTCTGCAGAGGGGATAAGAATGAGTGCCTCCCTGCTTGTTTATATACCACATAACAGTGGTGTTGTCTGTCCTTATTAGCAAATGTCCTTGTTGAAGTGATTTTTCGAAAGACTCGATTGCATGTATCACTGCCAACATCTCTTTTTGGTTTATGTGCAGATGCCTTTCCCTTGGTGTCCATTGACCTTGAATGCATCTGCCCTCCATGTGCGCCCCCCATTCATGGCCTGAGGCGTCTGTTGTAATCATTTGACCTGCTTGAGGTTTGTTGAAAGACATGCCTTTGTTTAACTGACTTGTTTGAGCCCACCACAAAAATTCTCTTTGTAGACATGGAATGAGTGGGATTACGTCCTCTAGGCTTTGGCTGTGCTGGGACCATAAGCTTTTTAAGTACCATTGCAGCTTTCTCATATGAAGTCTTTCCAAAGGTATCAGAAGAATGCAAGATGCCATGAACCCCAGGGCCTGCAGGATTTTCCTTGCAGTCAGCTGGGAAAGCTTTGCTAGGCCTTTGAAGTACTCTGGTAACTGCTGTTGTTTTTCCTCTGTGAGATAAGCCATTTGTGTTTTTGTGTCCAGTTTGGCTCCTAGGAAATTAATCTGTTGGGATGGCAGAAGTCTTGATTTCTGAATGTTGACTGTGTATCCCAAGGCCTGTAGTAATTGAATGACATAGTCCAAGTTTGCTATCAAGGTTTGTTTGTTGTCTGCTTGTATGAGGCAGTCGTCCATGTAGGGGTATATTTGAATTCCCTGGAGTCTGCAGTGTGCCACTACTGATGCCAGGCATTTCGTGAACACTCTGGGTGCAGTAAGCTAAACGGCAATGCTGAGAATTGATAATGCCCTGTCCCTGCAAGAAATCTGAGGTATCTTCTGCAGCTTTGTCTGATTGGGACATGCAGGTATGCCTCCTTGAGGTCCGGAGTGACCAGCCAAGACCCCTTGCCCAGCATGGGAACATCAGCATTTTGAACTTTGGCACAATGAGATAAGTATTTAGAGTAGACAAGTCCAGTATAGGCCTCCATTTGTTTTCCTTTCTTGGAACAAGGAACAATCTTGAATAAAATCCCTGACCTTGTTCCTGTGGAGGGACCTTTTCTATTGCTTTTATATTTAACAGCTTTGAAACTTGAATGAGTGCCTCTGCCCTTTGATGAAGTGCTCTGTCTTGCATGCCTTGTCTTATTGGTAAAGTATGGAAGTGGAATCTGTAACCTTTGTCTATTAAATCCAGAATCCACTTGTCCTTGGTTAAGATGTGCCAGTTTTTTGAGAATAAGGATAATTTTCCGCCCAAAGGTGCTTCTCTTTGAGCCTTTGTAGGCGGTATGAAAGTCAAGTCATTGTGGTTGTCCTTGTGGTGCAGCTGGACTGCCTGCGCCACTTCTTTGATTTGGTGGTTGCCATTGGCGGCCCCTGAAGGAGCCTCGGTATTGCCCTCTACCTCAGGCACGCCTGTTTTTTCCCCTTTGAAACTTGTCAGTGTCTGGAAAGGACCAATTCTTTGAAGGCCAATTCCTGCTGAATCTGGGAGGCTGAACCTGGAGGAAATCTTTGACTGTCTGTACTGATTTAGCTTTTTCCTCAATGGACTTCAACACATCTTGTGCATTAGCACCAAAAAGCTTCTGTTTTCCAGAGGTGCATCAAGTAACTTTACTTTAACATGGTCTGGCAGTGGCTGTTCTTTTAACCAAGCATGTCTACGTATAACAGCCCCAGTCATAGCTGCCCTACATGAAGCCTCCAATGCATCATAACCACACTAAAGAAAATGATTGCTAACCTGCTGAGTGTTATGTACTAGATCCTGCAATGCCTTTCTATCAATAGGCTCAGGAGAGGCTAGCTTTTTCTGTAAATCATCCAGTAAAAAATCCTGGTACTGAAACATATGAAAAAGGCAGTTAAGTGACCTCATGGCTAGGGTGGTAGAGGTATAAACTTTTTTATCCCATCTCTCCAGGGACCTAGCTTCCCTATCCGCTGGCAGTGGATTCTTGGCTGTGGAAGTAGCCACTCCCTTGGGGCCCTGTGAAATGGTTTCTAGATCCACAGAATGGGCCTTAAAGAGATGTTTGTGGGTATCAGGGACCCTACAATATCTGACTGGCTTGACAGGAGCAGGAGGGAGAGAATCAGGGTTAGCAATGGAGTCAGAGAAACCATCATCCAGGACATCCATAACTGGAGGGATAGCTAAAGGTCTGTGCTGGGGTAGCTTGAGGAAGGTACGTAGTCTTTTCCTGGAATCAGAGAATTCCTGACCCTGCCATTTAAAATGCTCCCTCATAGAGTGTAGGACTTCACCGAACGAAAAATCCTCTGGAGGAGAGGCAGAGGGAATTGATTCCTCAGCATCAGAGTCCTCACAGGCCTGGAAGGATTCTTCTTGGGTATCTGAATGCTCAGAATCCCCAGAGGCTTCATCTGAAGAGAGGTTGTCGGCCTGCTCAGTTCTGGGCCTTTTCTCTGCAGGCGGCTGAGAACCTCTGTCTGGATGAGGGTGAGACCCCCTGATAAGAGAAATAAGATCTGCAGCAAGAGACATGATCTGTTTATCAGAAGAAGGGGCCTGAGTAGTAGGTTTAGGATGGGCCTTGGCCTGGCTGGCGGCCTTAGCACGTGCAAAGGCCTTGATGGACATGGATTCAGGAGGCCTGCTGTCCCACGTGCAGGAGTAACCTTGTCCACAGGGATGGAGTCGGGTAGATCCAGAACTTCGGTTTTTGGAGGAAAATCAACAACTGGCACCGGTGTAGACTCCGAGACCGAAGGACGTGTTAACGCTGTGTCGTCGGCCTGGAGCGGTTGAATTACTGCTTCCGAAGGGACCGAAGCACTCGCGGAGGGTTTAGGAGGAGTATCGGTGGAGGACGCGGGCCGAGGATGTCGGTCCCGGTCCTTTCGTTTTTGGTAGATTGAGTTGTTGGTTGTTCCGACGGCATGATATAAGCGAAAGATTCGACGAAAAAGTCCTCGGCAAATTCTGCCCGGCGCCTGAGAGTGCGCTTATTAAAGCAAGCACAGGCAGCACAGGCCGAGACGTTGTGGTCTGGGCCCAGGCAAGGGAGGCAATAAGAATGGAAGTCCTTATGAGGTATTTTTTACCACAAGACAAACAATTATTAACTTTCTCAATTTGTTCTGACATCGGCTGAGGCAAGAAAAAATGTTCCCCAATGGGGTACTTAGCTTTTAGATGACTTCGGTACTGAAAACACAGGAGCTGACCGACCGGCACTTGCGAACTGCTTCTGCTTCGGGCACCGCGCTGCAAGAACGACTGAAGAAGATGGCGTCGGCCGATGCCTTTATACTCCAGCCGTTCTGACGTCGGAGAGGAGGCGACACCAGCCGACGCCGGACCCAGACTTTGGAATCCGGCCGACCGAGGGCTGCCTGAGGCAGGACAACCCATATGTTATGACTGCAGTTGCATTCTTGAAGGACATCCAGTGTGAACACTTGCTGGAGTGGATAATCCAAAGGGTAAGGCAGAGAACTTATAATGTGATCAAAACACACAAAACTTTAAGAAACGCCTTAAGTCTGGATGAATAGGAATGTGAAGACAAGCACCTTTTAAGTCTAGTGTTATCAAGAAACTTGAAAGAGGAAGAACAGGCAACATGTTATGAAGTAACATTATTCTGAATTTGAGCATCATCATAAACAAGTTTAGGAAACAAAGGTCCAGAACTGGTCCCAAAGCATTTTCTTTTTTTGTAACTAGGAACATAATCGAATAAAATCTCTTCCCCACCTGGGAAGGAGGAACTGATTCTGTCACTCCTTGGGACAGATGAGATGAACAGGTGGAAACAGAAGAGTCTGAGCTGAAGGATGAGGAATGATCTCCTGAAAAGGAGGAATTTCCTCCCACTACCATCTGTAACCTTGATGAATGATTTTCAGAACCCATTTGTCTGACACAATCTGTTGCCAAAGAGAAAAATGTGATTGACACTTTCTGGCAGAAAAAAGGGCCATGGTGAGAGGGGGTCACAAGGTCTCTTGAATAGTCATTCGGACTTGGGAGTGCCCTTTGTTTTGGGAGATTGAAATTTCTTTTTGGAACCTGGATTAGCTCACTACTTTCACCAGACCTTCTGATCACCTCTGCAGCAAAGAGACCAAACACTAAATCTCTATCCAAGGGAGAATTTAAAAACTCATTTTACATAATCTCGGACATTCTGAAAATGCAGAAAAGCAAAGCTCCTTAAAACAGTACCAGTGGCTATAGCCCTGGAAGAAGTAAAGACAGAGTCATACATACTGCAAACAATGAGTAGTGACCTGTACAATAGAAGAAACTGTGTTATTTAAAGCAGATCTTTCCTCACAAGAAGAAACTGTAGATAAAACATTCATAATGCTATCACAATATATCAGAATAGACTTTAACATATCAGCCTGACAATTTAAAATTCTGAAATTCAAAGTTGCAGAAGTATATACTTTTCTCCCACATCTATCAATAATTTTCCCATCCTTATTAGAAAAAATATGAATGGAATTAACTAAAGTGCTCAGCAGCAGAGGATGCAAATAAGGCTAAAGCTGCTGGGCAATGTTTGAGAATAGTGCAGAAAACTTTAAAAGACTGAGGAACTTTATGCATCCTATCTGCCTTTTAAAGGACAGCTGACTGACTAACAAGAAAATTGCAGGCAGTAAGACACAAACACACATCCTCTAAAGCAGAGAGAAGAGGAAGAAGGGGTGCAGGTTCTGGAAAATCTCTCAGTATTTTCTGAGGGACTGAGAAACTTCAGTGTTCCCACTGAAAACATTGGGACATTCTAGCAAAAGTCTTAGAGAAAGAGAATCCCCTAGAGGGAGAGTAAGAAGATGAGCTCTCCTCCAAATCTGAATCAGAAACCTGAGGACAAAACCCTGAATCCGTCCCTACACATTCCTGCTCCCATACAGTTAAGGTTTCTGCAGCAGTGATCAATATGAACATCTAATGGTGCCACAGCTCTTTCCATGCTTGACAAAATACATGTACAGATGTTATTTCACAGTGACAACAGCTGAGTTGCTGGATGTCTGCAATATTGTGACTTTTTGATTCTGTAAGAGTTGAGAAAGCAGATGACAGGAAAAGAAATGCACTGAACTGCAAATGAAATATACAATGTAATTCCGGAAACTAACAAGTCAAAAAATACAAGTAAACTGTTCTTCAAAAGGAGCCACTCTCCTGAACTGTGAACGGATACTTATATTATTATGCAAACAGTTAAGAGACTTATGCAAAATCTTGATTACTGGGCTGATATAATTAAACCCTTGATTTTGAAAAACTTGCCAATCACATTTGGTTTAGTTACTTATACTAGGAGAAAGTAAGCAAATAATAAGAAGTTATGTACTCACCATAATGTTCCATCTGAGTAGGTAGCTTCATTTGTCTACAACCTGTGGGTCTTGGATCCGATATCGGATCCGAGCCGGCAACTTGTTTCATAGCTAATGGATCAGAGCTCCTAGCTCCTCCCCTCACCCATAATCCCCTGCCAACCCTCCATGACCTCAGATCGAGTTTGCCCCTCAATATGTACCCAAAAAGGGTATTCCAACTAACATAGATCTGCAGAAGGCCAGGGGGAAGGAGGGGGGGATGGCTGCAGACAAATGAAGCTACCTACTCAGATGGAACGCTATGGTGAGTACATAACTTCTTAATCTGAAGTAGGGACTTCATTTGTCAGCAACCAGTGGGACAGAGTCCCCAGCTACCTGAATCTTGGTTGGCCATCATGGAAGGATATTGCGGAGCACCGCAGAGCCAAAGGATGCTCTCCCTCTAGAAATCACGTCCAGTTTGTAGTGGTTAATAAAGGTATGAGATGAGGCCCAAGTGGCTGCAGAACAAATATCATCCAATGGAACTCTAGATTTGAAGGCCGCAGAAGTAGAGATGGAACGAGTGGAATGTGCGTGAACTCCTTCAGGTGCGGGTCTCCCAGAGGCTTGGTACGCTAACAGGATACATTGTGAAATCCAGCGTGATAGAGATATTTTTGATATTGCTTTCCCCAAATTAAATTTGGCAAAGGAAATGAACAGCTGGTCGGATTGTCTATGACCAGCTGTTCTAGGAGTATAAAAACGTAGCTGCATCATGAACATTTAATGAGTGCAGCTTGTACTCTCCTTTATTCTGATATTTAGGAAAGAAAACCGGTAAATTTATGGATTGATTTATATTGGTTTATGATGCTATTTTGGGAAGGAAAGAGGGATTGATCCTGAGGTACACTCTGTCCGGATGAAAGATCAAATAAGGAGGCTTCACAGAAAGAGCTTGAAGCTCCGAAACTCTTTTCGCAGAAGTAATGGCTACAAGGAATGCTGTTTTCCAGGACAAGTATTTGAGATCTACTGAAGCAGCAGGTTCAAAAGGTGAAGCAGTCAGGGCTTGAAGAACTAGTGAAAGATCCCAAGGTGGTATGGCTTCTTTTATAGGTGGTCTAAGCAAAAAGGTGCCCTTGAGAAAGGTTTTACACAACTTGGCCGACATCAAGGGCCCTGTGTCATGTCCCACATGGTAATGGGAGATGGCAGCCAATTGCACTTTGACAGTTGAGCAACTAGCGCCTTCCTGAAAAAGTTCTGTTAGGAAGTCTAATATGGATGGAAGAGGAGCCGTAAAGGGATCTAGATTATGATGTTCCGCCCAGATGGAGAAACGTTTCCATTTACTGCGGTACACTTTCCTGGTGGAGGGCTTATGCGCTGCCACAAGGATGGCTTTGACTGGTGAAGAGATACCGGGAGTCCTAACTAGGAGTGGAACTGGAGCAACCAAGCTGTCAGATTCAGATTGTCCAGATTTGGGGTCGGTAAGTCCAACGGATGGGAGATTAGATCTGGACTGGGATCCAGAATCCAAGGGGGATTCACTAGGTGAGACCACAGATAAGGGAACCAAATTTGCCGAGGCCAGAATGGGGCAATGAGGATCATCCTGCTCCCCAACTGCGAGGCTTTCTGTAACAGTTGCAGCATCAGGGGTAGAGGAGGATAGGCATAAAGTAGACCAGGTGGCCAAGCGTGCACCAGAGCGTCTCTTGGAGTTTCCCCTGGAGGGGGAATCAGAGCGAAGAAATTGCCGCATTTGGTGTTTGAGGGAGAGGCAAAAAGATCGCAGCAGGGTTGCCCCCATATTGCGAATATCTGCTTCGCTACTAGTGGGTTGAGAGACCACTCGTACGGGGTAAGAAGCGTGTGACTGAGTTTGTCCGTTAGGATGTTGGCCCGCCCCAAAATGTGCGTTGCAATCAGAAAGCGGTTGGTGGAAATCGCCCATTCCCACACTCTCATGGCTTCGCGGCATAGAGGGTAAGACCTGGTTCCCCCCTGTTTGTTGATGTACCAGACAACAGACATGTTGTCTGACTGAATTGCAATCGTTCCTACGGGGAGGAGATTCTGAAGTGCTTGCAACGTGTACAGCACCGCTCTCATCTCCAGAACGTTGATATGCAGGGAGGTCTCTGTATCGTTCCACGTGCCTTGGACCTTCCTGCCTGAATAATGCCCCCCCCACCCGAGGTGGGAGGCGTCAGTGGTCACCGTGACGAGAGGGGGAGAGGTGCAGAAGGGTCAGCCCGTATGGAGGTCCGGAGCATGGAGCCACAATAATAGAGCCCTCCTGCAAGCCTTGCTGATAGCAATGGGGTGATGGAGAGGAAAAGACAAAAAGGACCACTGTACTAGAAGAGTCCATTGCAATACCCGCATGTTCAGACAGGCGCATGGAAGGAGCGTTATCGCTGCCGCCATGGAGCCCAGCACCCTCAGGACCAATTCCGCCGGTGGGGTCTCTGATTGGAGGATAGCCCGCACATGAAGTTGCAAATTCCGTAGTCGTTCGGACGTCAGAAAGGCTCGTAGATCTCTGGTGTCTATTCTGGCTCCTATGAATTCTATGACTTGTGTCGGGGCCAGAAAGGATTTGTCGGCATTGATGGTGATGCCTAACTGTGGGGCTAGGCGGAGAAAGAAATCTCTGGCTGAGCAAAGTAGATGCCTTGCTGGGGCGGTCAGGAGCCAGTCGTCCAGGTACGGAAAGACCTGTATTCCCTGGAGTCTCAGGTGGGCCGCAGTCACTGCTAATACCTTGGTGAACACCCTGGGGGCTGTGGTGAGGCCAAAGGGAAGGACCCTGAACTGGTAGTGACTGGCTCCCAGCCGGAAGCGGAGTAACCTCCTGGATCGTCTGTCCATTAGAATGTGGCAGTACGCATCCTTGAGGTCTATAGAGCACATCCAATCGTTCTCCCTTAGAAGGGGGAGAATAGACTGAAGAGTGACCATTCGGAATTTTTCCTTGGTTACTGACAGGTTCAAGCGGGACAGGTCTAGAATCGGTCTCAAGTCCCCCGTCTTTTTTGGCACCAAAAAGAACCTGGAGTAGAACCCGAATCCGAGCTGGTCTTGGGGGATGGGCTGGATGGCTCTTTTTCTTAGCAGCTGCTGAATTTCTGCGGCTGCAGCACCCTCTGATCGGGTGGTACATCGGGGAGGTTCATGAATTTGGGGACATGAAGTAATGGGATTTTGTACCCTCTGGATATAATTCGAAGCACCCAACGGTCTGTCATGATGGACTCCCATGCCATTAGGTGCTCCGAGAAGCGCCCCCGACTGCCTCCAGAGTGGAGCAGTCGGGCAACCCTTCAGGGCTGCTGCGTGTGCCGGTCAGAGAAAGGTTCTCTGGACCCAAAGTTTCTCGGAGTCCCTCTGCCCCCTGGGGCGGCATCCACCCTGTCCTCCTCTGCCACGGAAGGACTGGTTATCCGGAGTGGGTTGGGAATGTTGCGATTTCCGGAACCACATCTTCTTCTGACCCTTTTGGTTCTAGGAAAAGGACCGCTGGGGAGCAGAGAAGCAGACTCCGACGGCAGACAACGTCTTCCCGTCCTTCTCGCTCTGGACAAGTGTCTCACGAACCGTTTTGCCAAACAGGGCAGAACCATCGAAAGGGGCGTTCGCAAAAGACGCTTTAAGGGGCTCCGCAAAGTCACAATGACGAAGCCAGGCCTGATGTCTCATGACTAGGCCCGCTCCGCTAGCTCTAGCAGCTCCCTCGGTGGCGTGGGACAATAGCCGCATAGAGGTATTTGAAATGGATCTCAGAGTGGCCATTCGGGTGGAGTACAATTGTTTGTCCTCCACCGACATGGACTCGGGGGGGGGGGGGGCAGCGTATTCTTTGATAAGATCCCGCTGCATCCTGATGACATGTGCCATATAGTTCAGAGACCTTACAGAGAAGGTCGCTGAACTAAAAACTCGCTTCCCTAAGCGGTCCATCGAGCGGGACTCCTTGCTCGGTGGATGAACTGAGGGGCTCTCCTGAGCTAGTTCCCTCTTCGTGGCTGCCGCCGTCAATATGGCATCTATGGGGGACCCTTGCTCCAGTGTGACCGGTCTGAGGGGGGGCTTAGTATCCTGTCCGGGCATTTGGGTATTGGCTCCACGGTGTCCGGGTCCTTCCACGCCCTGGTGGTAATAAGGTCCACCAAGGGGTCGGCCGGAGGGGACACCCAAGAGGTAGACGGGCCTGCTTCGAATGCCTCCAGAAACACGGACTTGTCAGAGGAAGACTTGGGGGCAGACCACCCACCTCTGATCCTCAGCATCTCCATGATGTCTCCAAAGGAGACATCCTCAGGGGGTGATCTTGGGGAGCCTTCCCCTTCATCCAAGTCCGTGTCCTCAGTTAAGGACTCAGGGGAGTCCACGTGCCTCCTCTTGCAATTATGCTGGTGGGGCACTTCCTCGGGGGGGCTGTCCGAGGAGGTCTCACCAGCAACATCCTGTTCCAATGGAACTACCTGGGACATTGAAGCAGGCTGTCCCTTAGGCCGGGTGATGGAAGCCTGGCCCAGCAGAGAGGGAGTGCAGGGTGGAGCCGAGACAAGGGCCGGGGGTCCGGATGCTCTCGACAGAGCCCTCTCCACTACATCGAAGGCCGAGGGGGAACCACTCTCTCTGGGCTCCGAGAGTCGGCTTCCACTCGGATCCGATAAAGGGATCGGAACCGGCGCCAAGACCATCGGATCCGAAGGACCAGTGCACACCGACCTGGACTGAGCCGAAGGCACACTGAATCCCTCGGATCCGAGAGGTCGGATCCGACACACTTGAGGGCAGGGTCTGATCCGAAGTACCAAGTACTGTCGGCGCCGACCCACCCCCGGCTCCGATGCTGCTCGGCTCCGAACCCCCCGAACCCGGGTAGCGGGTCGAAGAAGGAGCAATTGGAGCAAAAAATGGTGTCGAGCTCCCCCCCAAAGGGGAGGCAAGAGCACTCCCATCTGCAGCTGGGCCTGGATGAATCTTCGCATCATCTGGTCCAAGTCTGCATCAGACATGCTGAATGTTGATCTCAAAGAGGCCACCGAGGCAGGCCTGGAATGCCGCCTCGATGGAGATTGGGCCTCCTCCTCCTCAGGCCTTGGGGAGAAACAAGGAGATCGGAGCAGAGGAGGAGGAGACCTAGAAGCAGTGGAGGGAGAAGCCCGCTTAGCGGGGCGGAAGCGGAGGCCTCGGCCTGCCGCTTGTGGTGCTTCTCCCTCCTAGCCTCCCTGTCCTCCGGCGCTTTAGCGGGAGTTTGAGTCCCGGCCGAAGGAAGGGGGGAAGGAGTGGTAACAACCACAGCCTGTGGTAGTGCCACGGGAGCAGCGGAGGCTGGAGCCGAGTCCGGGGGCAAAAGTCCCACCAAGACCAGCTTTGACCTCTGCTCTTTCAGTGCCCTGGGGTTGAACTCTGCACAAATGGTACAGCCTGAGGTGAGGTGTTCAACCCCAACTCACCGAACGCACCGAGTGTGGCCATCAGCCAGGGAGAGCTTATGGCCACACTCGGTACATTTAGAAAAAAATGGCTTTTGGGGCCTCAGCCATACTTTAAAGAAAAAAGGGAGTGCTACACAAACACACAGGCCCCAAAAACACAACACACACACACACACACACTCACTAACGACCAGTGAAGGGAGGGAAAAAACTAAGTAAAAAAATGTAATACTACAGGGAACCTAACTCTTACATACTTTTTTTAAAATAAGGTAGAGAAATTTGACAGAAAAACAGACTTAACTGACGATTTTTTGCTAGAGCTCAAGGAATCCAGCCATCCACAAGCGCGGCAAACTAGATCTGAGGTCATGGAGGGTTGGCAGGGGATTATGGGTGAGGGGAGGAGCTAGGAGCTCGGATCCATTAGCTATGAAACAAGTTGCCAGCTCGGATCCGATAGCGGATCCAAGACCCACAGGTTGCTGACAAATGAAGTCCCTACTTCAGATTATACGTTGATGTAGTTTTTTTTTTTCTGTAGAAAATAAATAATTTGATTCTCCCTGGTCTTTCAAGACAGAAGCGGTGAACTGAAATATTTGAGACTGGTCTCAGTCTTGGCCTGTCTTGTCATGGTCTGCGAAGCCTTGCTACATTCATGTATATATTATAAAAATACACATCTGCTTATGTATTTAATGTTTGTCTGACTTGTAGTAGTTAGGTACAGTATTTGTTCAGTAACAAACAGGACATTTTGTTAGATATAAATCAGAGGCTTCTTTATATAGTCTGTCCGAATAAGTAACGATTCTTGTGATACCCTTTGTGTACCTTCTTAAATATTTAATCAGTATGTTCACTGTTTTCCAAGGAAAGTAGGCAGAAGTAAAAACCTCAATAGATACTCAATTAGAAATGCACCAAAATAGCGTACTCAATTAGGCAAGCACCAAAATAGCGTACAAAAATTTATTCACCGCTTTCATCTCACGACTTCATCAGAATACAAGTGAATTAAAACACAGTGACTTCTTAAATACAGACTTAATCAATCAATTAAACAAACCAATTAAAATTTAAAAATACACTTGTCAATTTCCAAAGAACCTTAATGTTCACTGTTTGTCTTATTGCTCAAGTAATGTTTATTTATCCATTTTGAGCTAATGCCTGGTCTTTATTATTGAAATATGTATATATTAGCTGAAAAAAAGCTTGTCATTATTTACCACTGCTAATTTAAATTTGTGACTTCTGTTGTCAATTAGCTAGATTACTTGAGCCTGCCAGCAGTGAAACATATTAATTTCTATAATTTATACTTGGCTAAATCAAGAGCTGCATGTAGCTGGTGGTCTCTAGTGGTGGCAGTACTACTGTGCTAGGTGTCAGGAAGAGAGGTGTATGAAACTGGAGAATTCGATAACCTTCCTAGTGTGTGTGTGTCTAAACAATAACTTCTGTGAAATGTCATTACCATACATGAGGAACTCTGGAAAACAGTGTTTCACTAAGAGAGTGGAAAGAAAGAGTCCTGGTATGCGAGGCCAAAGACTCAGCTCTGTAAGTGGCCTGTGTGCTGTCTAGTGTGGGTGTGGGTGTTAGAAGCCCATACTGTGGACAGCAGTGCATATTCCCTTTATACTCTCTTTGGGACACGTTGTATTTTGTGAACTAATTTTTGAATCAAACTTATGAGTGCCTTCTTTTACTTTAACCTACCAGCAAGTGGTTTGACTTGACACAGCATCCCTCCAGTGCCAGTTTGGTCCTTTCCTCACAAATGGTGAGATTAAAACTCCATTGGTCCCATCCAGTTGTGACAGATTCATGCAGAACAGAAGAGCAGGACACTCCCCTTAACATAACCAAGGTGGACTCACTAAGGTCAATAACAGTAATTCTATGGGCTTCCAGTCAAAGCAAACCAGACGTCACCCTTGATGCTTTCGGTTTGTCATTCAACATTGAACATGCTGTTGTACAGAGTACTGCTGAAATGAAGAAGACTGTTCAGAAAAATCTAATCTGCAAAAGTAGCACTAAAATTTCTAAACCCTGGAGAATGAAGAAACTTTAAATTATTTGTATTCTGTGAAGCTTCACATGCAAACTTATTTGAGTGTGACACTCAAAGAGGGATTTCATTGCCTTAACGGGAGAACCAGGTACTTTATCACCCCTTTACCGGCAGTCATAAAGAACTACAAAATGTTATGCAGTACCCTTCCAGGAAGACCTCCTTCCAAACCGCACAGTCTCAATAATGCACTCTAATTCCACTCTACTCTGAACTTATAATGGTGACTCAAGAAGTGACAACCTTTAGATAATCTGTGCCACACACAGTTAAGTTTTGGTTAAGGCAATTACATCTCCAACTCCCTTTGGATTCACAATGCTTCACCATGAAATCAGTGGAATGAAAGAACTCATTCAAACCTAGAGAATTCACAGTATCCTGTAGTCAGCTACAAAAAAGCAGCTGTTAGGCTGCCTTACTTAGAAGGGAGTTTCCATTGTTTGGCTTTAGGCATACCAACTAGAGAATTACTGTATAACATTTTAACCTATTTTTCCTTTATAAAGATGGGGAAGACTGTTAAGTCTGCAGTTACTTCCCGATTTGGAAGATTTATTATAGTTTGTATATTGTAGGAGACTTTTACTGTAGCATGTTTTCAACTTCCATTATAACAGTTTGCATCAGTGTTTGGCAATGACTATATGCTTTTTGCTACAGTCTAGACTGGGAAATAATCCCAGTGGTGTTTCTGCAGCTCGGATATTTGAAAAAATAATAACCATGTATCTTGAAAATCAACTAGCTTTTTAAATCTTTTCAGAATAAGCTATTCTTCCAAGGCTAAAAAAGCTCTCATTAGCCATAAGAGACAAGGCCAACATTTGCATCATGTTCACAGGCTCTAGCTTTAAGGCAATGATGCAGGTAGAAAAACAAGGATGCAGGACATGCCTGTAATCGATATGCACACAAGGTCTTTTCCAAGGATAACACTGTGATGCACAGTATTAAAATGACACAGAAAACCCAGAAGCTAGGCATAACATCAGGTGATCCACCAGTGCTACAAGTTCTAATACAATCATAGGAAGAGAGATGCTAACAGTGGCACTGTATCTCAATATGTTACTGTGGCTCAGCTCCAGGAAGTATCAGTCCCAAAAGAGAGAAACAGCATAAGAAAAGATATGGAAGGACGGAAGCATAAGAAACAGCAACCATGAAGAGAAGTACTCAAAATCAAAGGGCCATAAGGGAGAAAACGTGTTAGGCCATCAGTGGACACAGACAAAACATAAAACTAAGGAGTGCAGGGAGCCCAAAAACAGGCCACATGGCTCACAGTGACAGTAACAACAGCACTGTCTACAATGTCAGGTCAAGCCACTCAAGAATATGGAGCTAAGAGGACAAATGTTTACTTCTATTGAACAGCAAGCTGCAAAACCATCTACTGATGACTATTCCAGTCCTAGCTGTAATATCAGCACAGGCTACAGCTTTGAGATGGCATGCTCAAAATGTAGGCAAAACTGGAAGGGTCTGATATCATTCTCAATATAGAACAGCTGCACCTACAAACCCTCTGCAAGTCTAATATTAGTGAGATCATTTGCAGTGACAGAGTTTACAACTTACTTCTTGAGTGCACAATTGCATCCTTCATATTCTCCACACGTGAAATGCCTCCAAAAGTGAGAGATCAACCTTACTGTCTAAGTCTACTGTGAAGCTGGTATCAACAGAATTAACTGCATCATTAAGGATCAATGTGAAATAACAAATAAAACAAGGCTACTGGGCTTTTGCAAAGGCATTTATGTATAAAGGGATCAACGCCCAGCAGTGGTATGCAAAAAGTCAAAACAAAAAAAAATAAGACTACCACTGGGAATGCAACAGCAAATAAACATTGGTCTTGTTTTTTTCTTAAACTACAACAAACAAAATATACTTCTTTCAATACTGGCATAATTCCTATAAAAACTACACTCACATGTGGTAAGAAGCCAGCAGAGCAGAACACAGCAATAAACATGTGTCACATAAGGCTGGCAACACCAAGAAAGCACAGGAGGAACACAGACTGCACTGTAATGGACAGGTGCGCACAAAGCTGAGATGGTCATTTGAAGTGGTAATGGGAAAAACAGATAGATGCTTTCTTGCAGGAAGACACAGATGGTGTAGTGGTACGTTGCTGTGATTGTAGTGCCAGCGTCCTGGGTTTGTGACTTGGCAGGGTTGATGATTTTTTTTCTAAGCTTCTTCATGCCAAGCAGAGCACCTTGCTGGCCCTCTTCAAGAGAAATTTTGACGAGCGGATGGGTAAGTTCACTCCAGGGATCATTCCAGTTGCCCTACTGGATAGGGGGCACTATGAACCAACATTGGGTGGCAGGGTGCCTAGGCAATTTTTTTGGGCTAGGCTTGTAAAGGCTCCAGGGCCATTAGCCTAGTACACACCTGTGGTTATACTGCTCCTATGAAAAGGGCTACAGCCTTAGACAGACAGTGACACGGTATCTGTACTGGCACTATTCCCTTTTATGACTAGCACCTTATGGCGACAAATGTTCAGCTACATTGTCCTGGTGTCTCTAGCCTACACCTAGAAATCAAGAATAATTAAGTCTGAATCCTGTAAGTATAACACTTTCTTAAACTAAAATAGTAAATTATGACTACAACAAGTAAGCATGTATAATATGGTCTTTAAGAAAATCTACAAATTACTTAATTCAACTCTAAAGACTATACAATTATTTGGACTAACATGCTTTGAAAGTACTAACAGTTCAGATACAGTCATCATGTCATATATACATAACACTGATTTAGTTTACTTTGTATTGATCAAACATTTTCAGACAAATAAGCAGCTAATTCCCCCTTCAAAATAATTTATTCGAGTATTTAAATGACAGGAAAATCTTTCCTTGTACCTGTATATGTGCACACAAATCCACACAAAAAATCTCTCAATCAAGGCTAACATTCCACCATAATATGTTGGCTTTTTTTAATCCTCACCAGCATTTGTGATATTCAATGCAAATAATGCAATTCGTGTGCATGCAACTTGTGGTATTCTAGAATCATAGCACAAAGATTTTAAAGCTTTAGAAGATTTTTGTAAATCTTTTTTTCTTTTAATTTCACAACTACTGTGCCAGTGTAGGTATAAAAACTGGCTGAAGTCGTATCATTTAAAAGTAATCAAAACCTTTAACTCTTGTGTTGACTGCCTACTTTAAAAGCAGAAATGAAAGATCATAGTTTACACATACTGACAAGACGATCATTAACACAACAGCTCGTCATAAATGTAGAACAGCAGCCACTGCCAATATAATTTCCTTTTAGTATGGATGAAAGTGCTAACAGATGCTTACAATTCCATGTGCCAGTTTTGCACCATTTCCCAATGCAAAGTACAAACCTGAACATTGGTGCCCCTTAAATGTTCCAGTGAGAAAATTGGGAGAAAGTGTTGCTGTTACCTTTCTGTGATTTGGCAGTTACTTCAAAATACTTGACTGTTAGGTCTTGAATAGACAGCACTGCCATATGGGCTTTTCTTTGCCAGTCCGCATCTTCTTCTTTCAGACTCTCTATTCTTCGAGGGCCAAGGTAATCATTTTCCATGGAAATCTAAAAATAAATACATAAATAAAATGGTCATGTAAAAGTCGGACATGGCAAATTATATATCAATATGAATAATCACAGTATATATTTGTGTATTTGTCTTATGGCCCGAGTCGTGACTGATAGGGATTATGTGACCATCTCACTCATCCAGTAATAAATGAAATAAAGTTAAAATTGTTTTAAAATAATCTAAAGAAATATTTTAGTAAATGTCTGTTAGATTCAATTCTGTCTGTCCATGAATAACAATTCTTTATGCTTTCTTCCAAAACTGTAGTACAACTGCAGAATCAGGCGCATCTCAGGGGCACATGAATGTTTAACAGTGTGCTACCCAAAGATGAGTGACTCGAATGTAAATGTGCATGATGCATCATGCATTTTCATAATGTACTGCAATAATCACTGCCATTTACCCCACACTCATTTTCAGCTAACTGTCTTCAACTGAGTATCTGCCTCCTTAACATGTCAAAATACCTCTGGAAAAATAAGCCATGGCGAGTGGACCGGCACATGAACGATATTAAGGAAAATAAATGGGGGGGGGGGGGCAAGATGGCCTTTCAAACAGAAATGTAGGACCAAAGAATAATTGGATTTACCAGCTGACATTCTGAACTAAATGACCTAGTGAGCAAATGAAATATCAATCTCAAAGTGACAAAAACAGACAAAATGTAAGAAATGGAGACAGCTGTTAACTGGTAAGCCTGAACTTTATAAAAAAAAAAAAAAAAAAAAATTTCCAAGGCATCCTGGCAAGAAGAAAGGGGTTCACAATGAAGAGGAGAAAAATAGCCACATGTGAGTCCAAACAGGCAAGTGTAATTTTGTGGATATAATCCTGCCTTTCTTAACTCAGTTTTTACTTTCTTTTACTCATTTTAGCTGAAAAGGCAACTGTACACCATACCAGCACAATCCAGCACTGGAAGAGTTACCGAACAGCAGTTAAGTCAGGTTTCCTGAAAGAAATACAAAGCTTGCTGTAATCTGGGGCAGTCCAAAGTGAAAAAAAATTCAAATAGGTTGAATAATTCCACGTACAATATGAAAGTTGACAAATGGGGAGCTTTGTCAGCATACCTTTAGATTACTTACTGCTGAAGTGTAACTGAATTGCTCCACTACAGAACCATTTCAGGCAAAATGGTAAGAGTAAATTTTAATATACATGTAAGGTACTCAGTTGTCCAACATGCTTGAGATATGTAACTGGAAGCTTAATTACCTAAAAAGGGATGTAAACCACACAAACACGCACGTGCGCGCACACGCACACACACACACACACACACACACACACACACACACACACACACACACACACACACACTACAAGTCAGGACTGCAACCCTAATGTTGGAGCAATGAGGTAAAAATCTTAAGCAGTGAGGTACAATGAAGTTCACTTCAGGAGTTACTACAGCCCATATTGACAGAAAAGGTTCAGTGAGCCCAACAATAAACACAAGTATGTATAAGCGATGTCTAACTAATGAGGTACTCAAAATAATGTATGCGTTGCTAAACATTCAGAGGGCAGGGGGCAAAGAAATATTACCAATGTATATTTTTCAAACAGCATGAACCAGGGCAAACAAACTGCTTTTGTTCATGTGAGTAAATACAAGTCCGACATCTGAAGTATTGGTACAGACACACCAGAAAACTAATACAGCAAAGGTGGCATGTAAAACATGACATGACATGCTAAGCAAGTACAGTAGAATGGTCAATGTGGGGTGTTACAGGGCTGGAATGACTAAACAGTATTTGCAAAACATTATGAAAAATAGGACAGATTTTCTGTAAGTACATTAACAATGCAGAATAGTATCTGACAATGTCGTGTTGGGGTGGTGTATGCAAGCAGTGAGTATTAGTGACATTAAAAACATAGATGGCAATTTGAACACATTCTAAGATGTAAATGTTGTTTTACTAAAGCAGTTATGATTATCAGCATTAATGTCATAACATCTGTGAGACCTACATAAGAACAACTGGTGACCTTTTATACAATCTTACACACATTAAGGCACACGATTTTGCCACTCATACTTGCCATCTAACATGCATGGTTTTGTAGACTGATACTGTTGTTTTGAATTATTAAGAAAATAATACATACATAATTTGGACAAATTCTGTAACATTGTTTATCAATGCACCACCTACTTTTGTCATACATACCACTGGAAATCTCTCAAACAGATGAACAGTTCTCCCACGGACACCTTTGGTCTACTGTCCAGTGCTCATCTATTAACTCACTCAGTCTTCAGCACAGTTGCTTCTTTGTTTGAACATAACACAGGTAATTCTGATAATAAAATACCAATTTTCTTTCATATACTTGCAATATAGAACCAGCATCTCCAGACACACCTATGGTACTAGCACCAATGTGTAGCCCATTGTCCACCAAAGAGCTTGTGTATTTTACATTGTTTGTATCACATGTTGTCTGTGAAATACTGCAAATCATATCAGTTGCATTTTCAATGGAAGACTTAGGAGAAAAATTCTCAGAAAGCAAGTGGTTTTCTGGCTTGATGACTTCAGGAACAAAAGAACTCATTAGCCTACAGCTGCTCAGGAGTGAATGATTTAACAAGTGTGCCCTGAATGATGTACATAGATAATGCATCATGTACATTTCTGCCCTCCTTTGCCCCTTGATGATAAATATAAGCCCATCAATCCATAAGCCCCTTTTTCCCCATTTTTGCACACAGGGTTGGGGTGTCACATCAACAGTGATCCTTAATTAGAGCCAATGTTCACATTGCTGGATTGCTAGCCCTGTCACTGTTCTTCTTCCACACCATAAACAATGACATGCATGCACTCTCTCACCTATGGTCAACTTATGGGGTCCAATCCATCTACTGCATGTCTTTGGAATGTGGAAGGAAGCAAGAGCACTGAGAGAAAACCCAAGCAAACAAAGGGAGGACATACAGACTCCACGCAGAAAGCACCCCAGCTGAGAACTGAAATGGAAACACAATATTAGCTTGCAAAAGTAATGCATGACTCAGAAGATTCCTGTCAGCCCTGAAAGTAAGCTTAATGAGAATAAGAAAACACCTGACTCAAATCCCTTCTTTTCCTGGAAAAGGCAGCACAGAGAGGGACAATGTATTTATTTTTATTTTTTAGTTTTTTTAGCATTCATTGACTGGGTTAGTCCCACTAAGCTATTGACCTCTTTTGAGGGGGGAGGCCCAAGGTGGTGCTTATACTACTAAGGGAAATGTGGCCAGGGCATTGGGGAACTTCCCCTACTCTTTTCGATAGGTGCTGTGGAATCTTCTACATCCAAGTGAACTACCATCAGCTCAGGCAAATAAGGCCTCAAGATAACAGATGGAATACTAAGAGTGAACCCCAGTAATCTTCCTCTTATATGGAGAGGTTACCTCATAAAGTCTGCTTCCATCCTCTTGTACAGGTTTAGAAGGTCGTGTCATAAGACATGAAGGGTGGGAGTTTACACTGCAGCGGTGACCTTCCTATTCAAAAATCTACAGGGATGGTAATAGTAATCAGACTACCATACTATGCTCATCATAAAGGACCACTGCTGCATTATCACTCATTTATGAGAAAAATGACAACTTTATTTTCCGGTTGGGTTGGGGGGGTGGCAAAGCATGCCCTTCAGGACAGTAAAGCCAAAGTCTACCTTGCTACTGGACTGAATTACTGCTGCCCTGGAGTGTGTATCCCTACTTATTCCTCCAGTGTTTTTTCCATGAAGCATAAAGTATACACAATTAGTCAGCCATTTTGCTACTATTTGTTCATGTTCATGTTTACCCTACTGCCTGGAAGAATTAAGACAGCCGGTTAGACTGCATGAAGTCCTTTTTTTTCTTTTTATATTGTTCTTACGCTGCCTATATATGTCACTAAATGCTATACTCTCTCCTTCTGCCCCCCCTTTTTAAGAAGTCCACAGAATTGTCTCAGTAGTTCCCTTTCTTGTATTCAATTGACACATGTGTTCCCCCATTGGGACAACAGCCCACTAGACCATTCAATCCCTAGTGGAGGTAAGATCCTGGTGTTAGTGAACTAACCCCCACCCCCGAAGCAGCTTGCATGAGTGCTCACTAACACACTTCAGTAACCTCCTGGCTGAGTGGCACATTGCTTTGCAAAGTGGGCATACTAGGCTCCTTCCTGCAAATGATACACCTCACTCCTGCAAGTGTTGCCAATGGAATGAGCTTAACTGCCTCCCTCCAGGATGAATAAGCTGCCATACCTCCACCACCCATGTAGCTTATCAAAAGCAGATCTGGAGTATGGTCGGAGCTTTATTCCCCTGCAGCACACATGCCAGACTTCTCTCTCTCCCACTTTGTGGCTTAAGACAAAATACTGACAGCTGTACAGTAAGAGTCAAAGCCAATTGTTAGACAACATTAGGCATAAAAGACCAAATAATTCTAAGGCTTACCCAATCCCAATCAAAGGCTGTGTAAGATGCTTTACACACTACAACATGCAACTCAAGAGATCCTTATGCAGATGTAATGATCATTAAAATAAGAGTGTTTTTCAGACTAATAACTTAGAGGCAATACTTTCGGGGGGGGGGCACAATCGATTCTCTCAGCACAAAAGTGAGTTCCCAGTGAAGAAGAGGAACAGGTTTTCTGGAGAAGACGAGGTGCTGGATCCCTTAACAACTACTTAACTGTGGACAGGGTGGACAACAGGAAGAATCATAGAGAAACAAGCCTTAAAATCTACAAGATGCACCTTTGTGGAAGTTGTAAAATACTGCAGGTTTATGGTTTCAACAGATGCAGTAGGTAGGATGCCCTTAGAATCATGCCAGAGAATTTTTTTTTCTATTTGGCCAAACCAGATTTTCTGTAGCTTGGCTTCCTGGTGTCCTGCGAGATATACATCATTTTCCCAGGAAATGGCAAATAAAGTGTATTAGATTAAAACCAAGTCATTAGCCTGTGACTCCTTACGTCTCGGTCTACTTGTGAGCTGTTTTGTTGTGTTGGGGGTGCAGAACTCTAGTAATATAAATGGTTTCTATTTGCTCATCTCAACTAATTGAAGGCACGTACAGTTGTGTAAAACCTTACCATAACAGTAGATATCCTTCTCTTCACTGCTGCAGAATTCCTTGCGTAAGGGATCTGCTGCCAAGGATAGCCCAACAACTAGCCAGTATACCAAAGCCTTTAGAGTTTACAGGCATCGTACATCATACATATGCTCCCGATGCAAGGTGTAGGGCATAAAGGTGATGTATGGATGCACAAACCTCAGAAATTCTTTCTTGCCAGTCTGAACACCATCACTGAACACTCTTCTATCCTGGTTATGAAGCCATTTTCAGATAAATACCCCATTGAGGTTCTTTCTTATATTTTCTTATTTTAGGGTTGTTGGTTTACATGTCATACAGAAAGGGAAAATGTCTGTGTGGGAGGCAGAGTCTCCATAAGGATCACTATTAACTGTCTCTCTTCTGTTTGGGTGCTTCTCATAACCATACACAGTGTTCCATTTGCCAAGGGTCTGTGCCTAAGACCCTACATAGTCACCTCTCCTCCTTGTCTACTTATCTAGAAAACCACTTCTAAAGTTGCTGTTGGCTTAAGGTGCTATGGTGGAGGCTTTCCATCCCAAGGGTCAGCCACTGGCAAAGAAAAAGCCCAAAACACTCAAGTCTGATTCAGCCTGGGCATCTCTTTTGAGGCTGGTGAAAGCCCAGAGAATCGTCCAGGTATTGCCTTGGATTCCTCTACAGCGACCCTGTCAGAGGCCGGTGTGAATCTGACTTCCATGCACATCCTTAGTGGCTTTTCAAACATCTGTTCCAGACATTGAGTAGGAACCTTGGCTGATTATATCTGAGGGACTTAGAGAGTTTCTGCAGATTCCTACTATGCTGGTAGAGCGTTGGCAAGGGTCCGACCTTCCTAGGGTTTTTATGTGCAAGTCCCATAAAAGAAGAAACAAAAAAACAAAAATATTTCCCCTGCTGTTAAACATTCCCAATGTGAATGGCAGGATTTTTACTCAGGTGTTATTAAAGCTTTAATGTTAAAGCCTGCTCAAGGAGTCTCTGTTCCTGCCCCACCCTGGTCCTCTACTTCTCGAGAGACCTAGGGAGCAAGAGTCTTCATACGAGGATCTGGATTCTGGGGAGGAGTCCTTGCACTCTCTTCTCAGATACCTTCTCCTTTGGACTGTGGGTCTGAGGAAGAGGATTCGAGCAGTCTAGATTCTCCTTTAGAACAGCTCTCCTTTGGGGACACTATTTCATGTATGATGGTATTTTTCAAGTGGGATTGTTCTCAGGTTTCTGATATGCGGAAGGGGAATTATGAACTCTTCCAAACTGATTCTCCCAAATCCTCGGCTGTTCCTCTAATTCTGCCTGCCCACCTGGATACCTTTTCAGCAGCTTCTGTAGTTCCTGTTTCTCACCCTCCATCTCCCAAGAAACCTTACTGATTTTGCAAGGTGCCTGATGATTGCAAATTTGTATACAAATGACCTTCTGTTGATCCTTCTGTGGTGTCTGTCTCTTCTGACAAACTCTCTAAGCTATTGTCTTCTACTAAGCTGCTTCCTTCAGACAAGGATAGTAGTGACATGGAATGACTGGGCAAAAAGGTTTACACTGCCGCCACCCTGGCTTTTACAGCTATCAGTTATCAGACTCAAATGACTAGGTATGTTTTAGCTCTTCTTTCTCAATTTCTGACCTTCCCAATTCTGTAGGGAAGGTTTCAGCCATTTCCTGGTTGGGTTCTACCTCTCAAGTGGCTCGCCCCTCCATTAAGTGTAATTATGATGCAGCTGATGCTTCTTCTAGAACTGCTGCATTTGGTTCTGTGTGAGGTATAACTCTTGGCTTCATCTTCAGGCTTTGCTTGATGACATTAAGGCCAAGTTACTGGATGTTCCTCTTAATAATAAAAATAATTTTGGCTCTTCTGCTGAAATTTTTAAATCCCTGCAGGATAAGGGCAAGGCCTTACATGAGTTGAAACATATTTTGTTTTTCCTACCCTAAACTTTCAGAAGAATTATCCTTTCATATTTGCTTTTGTTCCCAGACAGTCTTCCCCTCCTTAACTAGTGCCAAATTCATGGACTGAAACTAAATGCTAAAAAATGCATTACTGTATCCTTTGTGAAATCATCTACCCCAAACAGCTACCACACTGTCAATATGCCCCAAAGAGTTAACCCATTTGTTTGGGATTTGGGAACGTGGACACTGATCTAACTTTTGACCAACACCTCCACTGTTGTAAAAATGTCCTTCTATACTGCACAGCTTTAAACAAAGGGATTGTGTCTCGATCAAGGGATTTCATTGTTCCCCTTTACTCAGCCCTAATTAGGCCAATCACTGCCTTCTTTAGAAAGTATCTGTCCAGACACAAGCAACAACTGGAACACCCACACAGATGCCTTACTAAAAGAATACAAGGACTAAATATCATGCCCTACACAGACCAGTTCAAAGTCCTTTCTCTATACTCTGCATTCTACAAATTGCCCACAGGTGACCTACATCTGGCATACAAGGCATCCTCCGTCCCAATACTGACAGATTTACTGAACATCAGTAAGTCGAATGGCATCAGAAATAGTCAGTCTACAGATCTAAACCTCTTCTACAACATCAACAGGACAGTCTGGAGGGACAAGTATATCTCGCAGAGGATATCACTGCTCTGGAACAGACTCCCCAACCACATTAAACAAGGTTCATACTCGAGCATGACTTGGATATATGGATGGGAACAAAATTTATCCCTGTACTGCTAATGGACACAGACAGTTCCTATCTACTGTATGATCCCAGTTACTCTCATTTGAGGTAATATATAATTATCGACCATATGATGGATAAGGCCAATATCTAACTAAATGGGACAGGTTAATTCAAGCACAAAAAGGGAAGATGGCTAGGCTTAAAATGGTCCACAAGTTCAGATGGACTAGTCCTTCCTTGTGAACCTATAAATGAGATGTGGTCGAGGTACTATTTGTGCTGAAACAGTATGAGAACTGGTTTTACATTCTGTGTTTGCTACAATGGAAATTAAATCTGCAACATGAACAGAAAAACATACTGACAACATTTAGAAGCAGAGTTGTAAACTAAGTTGGGCGGCCGCAGTGGTGCAGTGGTTAGCGCTGCCACCTCACAGCAAGAGGTTCTCCGGTTCGATCCTCGGCTGGGGTGCCTTCTGTGCGGAGCCTGCATGTTCTCCCTGTGGTCGCGTGGGTTTCCTCCGGTGCTCTGGTTTCCTCCCACATCCCAAAGACATGCTGTAGGTGGACTGGACACTAAATTGACCCTAGGTGCGAGTGTGTGATTTCTGTGGAAGGTTGGGCGCTGAGCTGGCAACGCGACACCGTAAAAACTCCAATGCCAATCATGAGTAGACAGGTGATCCACTGTGGCGACCCCTAACCGGGAAAAAGCCGAAAGAAGAAGAAGAGTTGTAAACTAAGTTGGGAATTGATGGCTTAGGACTTATTGTGTCTGTTATTCAAAGACTGTCTTAGTTCTGGTTTAAGTGCCTGGGCTTCAGGTCAGTAATTTTACATTAAGAAGGTTTGTGGTCTACACTCTTGTGGGAGGAAAGGACTAGTCTCCAACCCTTCTGAGCTGGGAATTGCTGGGTGAAGGTTTATTGTGTATGTTACTCTAAATACCTTTGTTCTGGTTTAAGCTCAATTAACCAGAGCTGCTCTGTGTTTGGCATCCTTTGCCAAAGGTCCAGATTGTTTCTGCTTGAATTCAAGCCATCTAAAGCTAAGAACAAGTAATTAAGCTTATTTTGAGTTTGATCTGCACTTTTTCATCTGTATTTTACTGTTTTACTGCATTAATCTGTTCCTTTTTTACTTGTTTTTACTGTTTGTGCCTACGTATTTCCTGTGCTTGTTTTGCACTGAAGTACTGCTTAGTTAGCATAGACTAGATCCAGACTTCCTGAATCTAGCCAGTTTTCCATACACAAACTCATATCCAGCCATCTTACATTAAGAAGGGCTCTCCTGCACTCTTGTGGAAGAAAAGTGCAGATATAGCCTTGCCCGAGCTGGAGATTGCTAAAGGAAGGATCACTGTGTGATTGCCCATTAGCAGACTAGTTTAACACTGTTTAATTTCAACTGTATATAAGCCTCGTGTTTGCGCACAGCACAACAGGGGTTAGCTGTGCCTTGTATAGACGCAAATATCTAGAAATTATTTTTTCCCCAGACATCAGTCAGCGAAACCCTCAGAGGTTCCCTGCTGCTCTGTAGGCAATGCAGCTGCGCAATTCTGCACTCAAGGCACCTCACTGAGCACAGAGCAATGTCTCCCCACCTTCCTTCCCTGATCTTCTATAGAATATGTCCCCTTGTTAATCCCAGAGCAATAGCTGATCTAATTTGCCCTCTCAGAAATTTGTACTTAAGAATTACCTACTACTATGGACAGTCAGTTTCCCAATACTTATTCTCTTGCCTGATTGGTATGGCCATGCTGAGGCAATGTATTAATTGCCTCATGTATACTGACAACCACTTGCTCCTAAAGCAAACACCGTATGTGAGATATGTAACTATACCAGGAAACTAGAATTAGTCCTCTCATGTAACAATAAACAAGACCAAACAGGTTGTCAGCACACACACCTCTCCCTCATGCAAGATAAGGCCAAAACACAAACCCACATATGCAGAGGTACTCAGTAACAGCTTACCAAAAGACCAGAGACCTCTCAAGAGCAAACAACCTAGACATACTGGTACACAAACAGAATCCATGACTACACATACCAGTGTCTTAACAAATAAGCCCCTAAGGCAAAACATCTCAAAACCTAATGTCGTAGTCATAGGCGACTCACCAGTGAGACACACAGATGTCCCCCTCACCAGGCTGGACAAGAAGGTCACAGTCAGCTGCCTGTTAAGTGTCAGGATCAGTCAAATCACTGACACACTCAAGTCATTCAGCAACAATTACCATTAAGACTCTGTCATAGTGCATATTGGAGTGAATGACTTGACATGCACCCCTCTGGACTATATGAAGCGAGACATGATTGAACTCTTAGATTACAGTGTCCCAAGCAGGTATGTCCCAAGCCCTAAGCAGCATTCTACCTTCACCTAGGATGACACTACAATACAGACAAAAATTATTGATTTCAATAATTGGCTTAGCTTCTTGTGTCACTTCAGGGAGATCCAATATCTGACAGCCTGTGAAGACATGGTTGACAGACCATGCCGCTTTGCCAGAGATGGCCTTCACCTTTCTCCTCAAGGCTTTTGGATACTGGCAAAGACACTTGCCTCCCCCATAGTGCCTTTTTTAGGCAATGTCACAACAACAATGCTTCTGATGTAAATAAATCTACTAGAGACAAATTCAAGGTCATGTTGCTTAATGCTAGCAGCCTAACCAGTAAACTACATTCCCTGGAAGCACTTCTGACCATGGAAGATTCTGATGTCTGTGCAGTCACTGAGACTTGGTTCAAGGTTGCAGAGAGCACCATGGCCTTACAAGGCTACAATGCTTTTTTTACGTTCAGACCTTAAAACATGCATGAAAGAACTAATGGTGGAGGTGTATCCATCTTCATTAAATCCAAATACACCTCAAGAATGGTAAAACAGTAAAACTCTCTTGAACTACTACAGGTCCAAATAACTATACGCAAAATACCCTACCACATCATTGCTAACTACAGGTCCCCCACCATAAATCAAGAGAAGCACACTGCCTACCTGGACTTGCTAGAGTCACTCAGTATACAGCCAAACAACTTGGCCATGGGACATTTCAACTACTCTTCCATCGACTGGACAACTTATACAAGCAAAAACAATATCACTCTGAGGTTCCTAGATTTTGTAATTCAAATGCCATGTTGGTCTGCACCCCCACAAGAGGGTCAAATGTCCTAGACCTAGTGCTCACCAACATGAGAGGGGTCACTACAATACCCCCTATATGTTGCCCTCCCTGGTAAGGTCAGACCATAGATCAGTCTCATCTGAAGTAAAGCTCAGACCTGACACCTCCACAGGAGCAATAAAACTGAAAAATTTCTCCAAAGCAAATTATAGCCTACTAAGCAATGATATAAAAAGTTTGAAGCGTCTGCTAACACAGCCAACAATGACACCAGAAGTGTTCACAAATGCCCTATATAGCCACTTAAACAAATGTACTGGCTCAGCTATAACCGACAGTACTTAAACCAGGTCCTCCTGAAAAAAACAAGCCACCCTGGTGGACTGCAAGTATAAATGAGTTATACAACAAAAAAAAGAAACTGATATCCAAGAACAAGCGGGAACTTACTCAACTGAAGAAGAATACCCTTCGCAGCTTGAACAAGCAAATCAGATATCTTGTAAAGTCCTCTAAGATATTAGCATACCTAGCTAAAGACAGCCATAAGGCATTCTTTAGTTATGTCCAAAACCTAAAAGGGAATGCTCAGCTGTGTGCTGAACTTATAGTGGATGGTACCATTCATGCTGAACCTGAGGAAATTGCCAACCTGCAAGCTGACAGATTTGGCAAAAATGTCACCCCCCCATCCACACCAGCCATACCCCAAAGCATTCCTGACACTAGTCCACTGCAGAATATCTCCAAAGAACATACAAGCACTCTCAAAGACCAAAAACATAGCCTCTATGGGACCAGATAACATCACAGGTTGCTTACTAAACAATCTAAGCCAAGGCCTAGCAGAACTACTTGGCAGTCTAACCATAGCCTGAACACTGGCTTTGTTTTGGCAGAGCAGAAAACAGCAACAGTAATCCCCTAGCACAAAGGGGGTCCCATCAACAGACCCAGGAAACCATCAACCCATAAGCCTAACCAGTCTTATCTGCAAGGTAATGGAAAGAATAATCATGCACCTTATCAACAAGGATACAGGTGATCTTCAAACTCTTGACCCGACCCAGTCTGGTTTCAAAGGTAGGTCTTGCTTATTAAACCTGGCGGACTTCCTTGAGAATGCCACCAAAGCCCTGGATGAGGGCAAAGCAGTACTTACTACCTATCTTAATTTAGCCAAAGCTACTAACACAATCCCCCACTCAGGAATCATTGAGAAACTCTCTCAGCTGGGGATTAACCCATATGTCACTAGATGGGTAGCCAACTGGCTCACAGACAGAACACACACCGTTAAAGTTGGGGAGTCCACCTCCATCAGTAAATCAGTTACCAGTGGGGTACCACAATGATCTGTGCTGGGCCCTCTACCGTTTGGAATGTTTCTCTGAGGTCCTGGCAAAAGTAGATGGCCTGTGGTTTACCAAGTTGCAAATGACTACAAACTGGGTGCAATCACAGAGTCCCCCAACAATGTAAACATATTACAAAAGGGGATGACTCAGACAAATTATTAGTTTTAGTCCACAACTTTGGCACCAAATGCAAAAAATATGTCTCATGACCCCGTTTGGCAAAGAAGTAGCCCCTGCTAATTATGATATAGAAAGCAACCCTTTAAGCTCAAACCCAGTGGTGCGAAACTCGAGAATACACGTTGATAGCAATCCAAACTTCGATCACCATGATAGTGGTAAGGAAAGTCTTCTCTATTGCACATCTCATAAATAACGGCATCGCATATAAGACTAAGGAGGTTATAACTCCACCCTTATCAGCCCAGTAATTGAGTACAATGTTCCCTTTTATATGCATCTCACTAGAAACTTGCAAATGGAGAGACCACAGAGGTTTCGAACCATGAGAATCTAGGATCCACCAGAGAATATCACATTTGCAAACTGGAGTAAGTTTTACGGGAACAAATCGAGGCTGGAAAAGAACAGACCATTGCACCACCAAAGTCCACTGCAGGATTTGCATGAAGAATCTTGCTAGAGGAACTAGAATAATGGCATCTGACATTATCCCAAGAGCTTGCAACACTAGTTTTGCTGGAGGGGATGGATGAGATAGTAAGTCCCACACCTGATTTCTCAAGGATGTGATGAGATGAAGAGGTAATGAAGCCACTTAAGTCATAAGTATCCAACTGAGTTCTTATAAATTCCAGAGTCTGTACAGCAGTCAGCTTTGATTTGGCAAGATTTATTGTAATGCCTAGGGAGTTGGAGATCTGAAGCAAGTAATCTCTGGCTTGCGGAAGTTGATGGCTGGTTGGGGCAGTGAGGAGCCAATCTTCAAGGCAGGGAAACACCTGGAATCTTTTGAGTCTCAGGTGAGCTGCCACAAAGTACAGTTTTGTACCTACCATAAATGTAGATGTTCAAGTGTTCACCCTGCTGCAGTCATCACAATTGGGTTATCCTGCCATCAGGCGGTCCTGCAGTCAGCCTGAGTTCCAAAGTCTTGGTCCGGCATCGGCTGCTGTCGCTTCTTCCCTGACGTCCGAGTGCCAGGGGTATATAAGAGGCATCCGACGCCATTTTCTTCAGTTTTTCTTGCCCCAGATGTCAGGTGCTCCCAAAAGGTAGGCAAAATATATATATATATATATATATATATATATATATAGCTAGATAAAAATAAAACAATATCTTTAGGCATAAGCAAATACACCACAGAGGTTGAATAGGATAAAGTGGTATAGATAAGTTCAACTAGTTCAGAAGGGATGGGGGGGAGGGTAACTTGGACTGCAGCAGGGTGAACACCCGAACATCTACATTTATGGTAGGTACAAAACTGTACTATGTTCATCGTGTTACCCTGCTGCAGTCATCACACTTGGGTTGAATCCTAAAGCTAAGGATGGGAGGTGGAGTTAAACAGGGTTAGAAGGAGCTAGTAGGCCCTGCAAAACTGCAGTGGCAAAACCAGCTCTAGTCTTAGAATATAGAGGTAAGTGATGGTGTTTGGAGAAGGTGTGCACTGAACTCCAAGTTGCAACTTCTAGAATATCCTTGGTTGGCACTCCCCTGAGAAAGGCTGCTGATGTAGCTGTAGCCCTGGTGGAGTGGGACCTAATGTTAGCAGGTACCGGTTTCCCATGATGCGTGTAGCAGAAACGTATGCAATGCCCTATCCATTTAGAAATGGTCTGTTTTGAGATAGCTTTTCCTTGTGATCCTGTAGCATAGGCTACAAAGAGCTGGTCAGAATTTCTGAAATCCTTAGTTTTATCCAAGTAGTAACGTAATTGCCTGAGAATGTCCAAAGAGTGCAGGAGTCTTTCTCCTTTGTTCTGGGGATTTGGGAAAAAGGTGGGCAAATGAATGGTTTGGTTTAGGGCCACACTGGATACCACCTTTGGCATAAAGGAAGGGTTAGTTCATACAGAGACTCTGTCTTGATGAAAAATGAGGAAAGGCTCCACTGTCGTTAGTGCCTGTAGCTCTGAGACTCTTCTAGCTGAGGTTATTGCAAGTAGCAGGGCAGTTTTCCATGAAAGAAATGTTAAATCAGCTGAAAAAGCTGGTTCAAAGGGCAGTAGTGTAAGCTTTTCCAGAACAAAGTTGAGATCCCAAGTAGGTGTTGGTGCTCTCCTTGGCGGTCTTATGTTCTTAGCCCCTCTGAGGTACTGTCTTAAAAGTGGATGTGAGAATAAAGGAGGATCTCTGTTGTAATCAGCTGAAATTGCCGAGGCGTGGATCTTAATAAATGAAAAGGAAAGACCTTTGTGCAACATCTCAGTTATATATTGTAGAATCTGAGGAATGTTTGGATTAAGGGGATTTTGGCCTTTAGCCTGGTTCCAGACACAAAATCTTCTCCATTTGTCTGAATAGGTTTTCCTGGTGCTGGGCCTCCTGGCCTCCAGAATGACATCCATAACTGCTTTGGATAGAGGTGTTGGCTAGTTGTTTAGGTTATTTGCCATGCAGCCAGGTTTAAAGTCTTGAGCTGGCTGTGTAGAATCTGATTGTCTCGCTGGGTGAGCAGGTGAGGAATTTGTGGTAAAATCCATGGTGGGCCGTGGGCCATGTTCCTTAAAATTGGATAAAAATGCTGGCGTGGCCAGTCTGGTGCAATGTGTATCATCTGTGGCCTCTCTAATCTGACTTTCAGCAGTACTTTTGCTAGAAGAGGCAGTGGAGGAAAGGCATACACTGTTAATGTTTTCCAACTGAATGAGAGGGCGTCCACTTTCCAAGCTTGTGGATGGAATGTCCTTGTGCAAAATTTTTGAAGTTAGTAGTTTTGGGGGCTTGCAAACAGATCTATGTCTGGGCGTCCCCATTTTTGAGCTATCATTGCAAATACTTGTGGATCTAATTTCCACTCATGTGGATCCATGATGTTTCTGCTTAGGTCGTCTGCCAATGTGTTTTTCTTTCCTGGCAGGAATTGTACTTGTAATTGAACCTGGTAAGACAGTGCAGTGTTCCACAAGGTCATTGCTTGCCTGCATAGAGGGTAGGAATATGTGCCCCCTTGCTTGTTTATGTACCACATTACTGTGGTATTGTCCATCTTTATTATTAGTTGTCCTGGCTGTAAGAGGTTCTTGAAAGCTGTTAGGGCATTCTGTACTACTAGCATTTCTTTTTGATTGATATGTAGATGCCTCTGATCTGTAGTCCATTTGCCCTGAATGCACTGTCCTGCCATGTGTGCTCCCCAGGCATAGTCTGATGGCATCTGTTGTCATAGTTTGCCTGGCTGTGGGTAAGGTGAAAGGCTGACCCTTGTTGAGGTTACATGCCTGTGCCCACCATAGAAACTCCTGTTGAAGGCAGGGAATGAGTGGTATCATTGTTTCCAAGCTGTGGCTGTGCTGAGTCCATACGCTTTTCAGGTGCCATTGTAATTTCCTCATATGCAGTTTTGCAAATGGTATTAGTAGTATGCAAGATGCCATGAATCCCAAGGCCTGCAGAATTTTTCTTGCAGGGAGTTGGGTCTTTGTTGCCATTATTTTGAAATATTGAAACAGCTGTTGTTTCTTGTCTGGCGTGAGATAAGCCATCTGGGCCGATGTATTCAAGCTGACACCCAGGAATATTATGCTTTGTGAGGGCACTAGTTTTGATTTCTTTTCGTTTACTGTGTACCCTAGGCAACTTAGAAGGTGTTTGACAAATGCCAGATGCTTTAAAAGAATGTCCTTGCTTTCTGCTTGAATAAGACAGTCGTCCAGGTATGGGTATATTTGAATTCCTCTTTGTCTGCAGTATGCAATTACTGATGCCAGGCATTTTGTAATATTGACCCTGGGCACAGTAGATAAGCCAAAGGACAGTGCAGAGAATTGATAATGCGTTGAACCTGCAATGAAGCAGAGGTATCTTCTGCAATTTTGTCTGATAGGGACATGCAGGTATGCCTCCTTGAAGTCCAACGTTACTAGCCAAGCATTCTTGCCCAGCATGGGAAGAAGCTGCTGTAGTGTTAGCATCTTGAATTTTGGTACTTGCAGATAGGTGTTCAGAATTGAAAGATCCAGAATGGGTCTCCATGCTTTGTCCTTTCTTGGGACTAGAAAGAGTCTTGAGTAAAATCCTTGTCCTTGCTCCTGTGTAGGTACCTGTTGAATGGCTCTCATGTCCATGAGAGCTATAATTTGTTTTTGTGCCTCTGCCCATTGATTTGGTGGCAGGTTTGGCATTCCTTTTTTCCTTGGTAAGGTAAGAAAGTGGAATCTGTATCCTTGAGAGACAATGTCTAGAACCCATTTGTCTTTTGTGATGATGTGCCAGTTGTCTACAAAAAAATGCTAATTTTCCTCCCAAGGGAGCTGCCAGGAGAGATTTGCTTGGTAGTTTGAGGAATGAGTCATTGTGTTTGTTTTCTGCTAGCCTGGGGCTTGTCTTCTCCTCCTTTCTGGGTAGCAGTACCCCATTGGCTAGGTTTGTAAGGGCCTTGTGACTGACCCCTGCCCCTTGGGCACCTGTATTTGCCTCTCTGTGATCTGTCAGAAGCTGTAAAGGACCAGTTTTTCATTGGCCAATTTCTGCTGAAACGAGGGGGTTGTACCTGCAAAAAATCCTTGACCGTCTGCATAGACTTTGCCTTATCCTCCATTTTCTTTAAAACCTCTTCTGCTTTGACACCAAATAATACATTCTGCTGTAAAGGTGCATCCAATAATTTTGCTTTAACATGATCAGGAAGGGTTTTTGTTCTTTTAACCAAGCATGTCTACGTATGACAGAGCCAGTAACAGCTGCTCTACAGGAAGCTTCCAATGAATCAAGTCCACATTGTAAAGTATGTTTGCCCACCTGTTCAGCTGCATGCAACAGATTCTGCATTTCTTTGAAATCAGACTGTTCAGTATGTGTGCTCATTTTTTGTTTTAATTGAGACATTAGGAATTGCTGATATTTCAGCATGTGAAACTGACAATTTAATGCTCTCATAGCCAGAGTTGCTGAGGTGTATATTTTCTTTCCCCATCTATCTAGGGCTCTGGAATCTCTTTCAGAGGGCACAGGATTTTTAACCATAGAATCTTTAGCTCCCTTAGGACCCTGGGAAATTGTTTCTGGGTCAGCCACAGGGCTTTTATAAAGGAATTTGTGTGAGTCTGGTACTCTGTAGTATCTGTCTGGTTTGGCTGGAGCAGGAGCTAGAGAGTCTGGATTTAGACTAGACTCCAAGTAAACATCATCCACAATATCCAAAACTGGAGGGATAGCAAGAGGTCTGTGCTGGGGTAGTAAAAGGAACTCTTGGAGCCTTTTCTAAGAATCAGAGTAGTCCTGGCCTTCCCAGTGGGAATGTTCCCTCAGGGTATGTAAAGTTTCTCCAAAGGAGTAGTCTTCACGGGGAGATGCTGAGGGAATAGAGTCTTCAGCATCAGAGTCTTCATAAGGTGGAAAAGTATAATCCTGTTCCTCAGAAGAATCTGAGGAAATTGAAACCTGCTCAGAGGAAGCACAAGCCTCCTCTTGTCTTGGTCTTTTATCAGGAGGGGGATGGGAACCCCTGATTAGGGTAATCAAATTTTCAGCCATCTTAAGCATCTGTTTAATAGGCATGGGGCCTCGAACTGTAGACTGATGTACAGTCTTCTTTGGTTTTAAAGGAGTTTTAAGCTTAGCATAAGATTTAATGGTGAGTGTAGTCGGTCTGAAGACACCTTCTGCAACCGAAGGTGTTTCCACTGCACCGGGGTCTACTTCTGCTCCGGTGTCGGAAGGGCCTAATGAAGATGGCTGTGTCGGCCTAGTAGACTCCGCTTGAGAATCCGCAGCTGTCTGGGGTTCCAGTTCTGCGGTCGGCAGGGGCTGCGTAGGCGCCTCACTGAAAACCGGAGAACCGGTGACAGGCCCAGCAGAGGCCTCGGAGTCTGGCTTGTTCCTAGGCTGCCTGTCCTTATCCTTGCGTTTTTTATGCATGTCAGTCGTCGGCTGCTCCGACGGCATGATATAATTAAATTTCCTGTCAAAGTAATGTCGTGCAAATTCAAAACGACGTTTGATAGTTCGTTTATTAAACCTAGCACAAAACCGACAACCTGTGACGTCGTGGTCTGGGCCTAGGCAAGGAATACAATAGGAATGGAAGTCCTTAGGAGGTATTTGCTTCCCACAAGAAATGCAATTGTTAACTTTTTCCTGACATCGGACTGAGGCAAGAAAAGGTTCCCCAATGGGGTACTTAGCTTTATTGAAGACTTTGGACTGAAATTCGAATCGAAAATCTCAGGCGTCGGCCGTCCGGCACTTGCGAACTGCTTCTGCTTCGGGCACCGCGCGGCAAGAAAGACTGAAGAAAATGGCGTCGGATGTCTCTTATATACCCTTGGTGCTCTGACGTCAGGGAAGAAGCGACAACAACTGACACCGGACCAAGACTTTGGAACTCAGGCCGACTGTGGGACCGCCTGACGGCAGGATAACCCAAGTGTGATGACTGCAGCAGGGTAACACGATGAACATCTGCCATGCATTTGGTGAACACCTGGGGGGCTGTGAAGAGTCCAAACGACAGCGCTCGGAATTGACTGACTGATTCCCAGCCGAAAGTGCAGATGCCTCTTGGAGCACCAGTCTATTTTGATATGATAGTATGCATCCTGGAGATCAACAGAGTACATCCAATCATCCTGGTGCAGAAGATGTAGGATGGACTAAACCTTAACCATTCAGAACATTGACTTCTTTACATATTGATAAAAATTGCTTAGATCCAGAATTGGTCTCAGGTCCCCTGTTTTCTTTGGCACTAAAAAGAAGCAGGAGTAAGTTCTGAATCCTATTTGTTCATGTGGGACCTCCTGGATGACTCTTTTTTTTTTTTTTTTTTTTTTGTAGCAGCTTTTGAACCTCTTGAATGTCAGGGAGTCTCTTCCTTGTTAAGAAACAAACAAAATACCCAAAATAAGGGCACTAGCAGGTAACAAATAGATACACGGCCACTGCACAACGAATGTTGAAAACTCCAGCACTATTCAAGGCAAAACAATCCAAAGGCAGGACACCAGAATAATCCACAGCCACACAAATTTATTGCAGACTCCCTCCCCCTGTATTGCTCCCCCCGAGGATAGTAAGCAGTCCTTGTTCCTTGGTTCAACAGTCTCTTGGACCTCCTGGGACCTTGGTGTCCGTCCAAAAAAACTTCATCATCTCCACCAGGAATTTGATCAACACAATCGTCACAATATTTTCCTGTACCAGTGTTTTGTGACATACTGCCTTCACCAAAATCAGTATTAAAAGTCTGCTTAGGCCACTTTTTTCCGGGGGGATAAACGTTACTAGTGGCATAATCAGTAGTGTCTCTAAGTAGTTTTTTATTTTTGACCAATCTACTTTGCTGCACATAGCTGTCTAAATCCCTGATAACTTTTTCAAAACTTGCTTTATGCTGGAAAAAAAGCAAGTCAGTGGTAATGCTTGTGTGCAGTTTGGTGATGTCATCCCTTAAAGAGCACATCTTAGCATTGTTATTGTCAATAATAATATCAAGAAGCTCCATACCTGTTCGATCAAAAAGTTTGGTCAGTTGTTCAAAGGCCTTGGATTCAGCATCTATTCCCATAGGAAGTTTCCACACTCTCAGCCCCTTGGGCACTTGCTTCCGTTCCTTGGACTGGGCCAAAAACCAATTGTCCAGCTGCATGGCCCTATATTTGGTGCATAGCTTGTTAAACCTAAATATCTGCTCCTTTAGAGAGGGTTTGTCAACCCCCACTTTCTCTAAATCAAATGTATTTTCACCAAAAGAAGGAGTCTGAAACCATGACTCCACTCGAAAAACATTTTCTGATCTCGTCGGAGGAATCGGGGGTACAACCAAACCTGTTCCCTTGGCGTTTGGTTGACGCGAAACGCCAAACGCTGAATTTGTAACTGCTCCACTATACGAAGTAGACGCACTGGATGCATTAGGCAATTGCCCAGGCGCAATTGAACTTGCCGGTGGCGAGTGCAAAGTAAATAATTCAGCTTGCGTGTCGGAAAGACCCCTCTCGTCAGCATCCACGTTGACATCATTAGTATTACGAACTTCATTACTGTTGGCATAAACTTGGATAAGTTTGTCTACCACACCTGCCAACTCCTTCAGTATAGCTTCCATCTCCACCAGAGTTCACCAACTTCCGAAGGCACAGCTAACAAACGATAAGAAACAAACAAAATACCCAAAATAAGGGCACTAGCAGGTAACAAATAGATACACGGCCACTGCACAATGAATGTTGAAAACTCCAGCACTATTCAAGGCAAAACAATCCAAAGGCAGGACACCAGAATAATCTACAGCCACACAAATTTATTGTAGACTCCCTTGTTGACAATAACAATGCTAAGATGTGCTCTTTAAGGGATGACATCACCAAACTGCACACAAGCATTACCACTGACTTGCTTTTTTTCCAGCATAAAGCAAGTTTTGAAAAAGTTATCAGGGATTTAGACAGCTATGTGCAGCAAAGTAGATTGGTCAAAAATAAAAAACTACTTAGAGACACTACTGATTATGCCACTAGTAACGTTTATCCCCCCGGAAAAAAGTGGCCTAAGCAGACTTTTAATACTGATTTTGGTAAAGGCAGTACGTCACAAAACACTGGTACAGGAGAATATTGTGACGATTGTGTTGATCAAATTCCTGGTGGAGATGATGAAGTTTTTTTGGACGGACACCAAGGTCCCAGGAGGTCCAAGAGACTGTTGAACCAAGGAACAAGGACTGCTTACTATCCTCGGGGGGAGCAATACAGGGGGAGGGAGTCTGCAATAAATTTGTGTGGCTGTGGATTATTCTGGTGTCCTGCCTTTGGATTGTTTTGCCTTGAATAGTGCTGGAGTTTTCAACATTCGTTGTGCAGTGGCCGTGTATCTATTAGTCTCTTCCTTGTGACAGGAGGTGGAAGGGAAAAGGGAATGTAGTAACCTCTGGATATTATACTTAGCACCCATGCATCATTTGTAAGACTTGTCCAGGCGTCCAGGTGCAAGGAAACACGACCAACTGCCTCCAGAGATTGACAGTCAGGCAGCACTTCTGGAGCACTGATAGGGCGTATCAGAGAAGGAGTCTCTGAAGTCCTGGGTCTGCAGACCCCCTTCTGCCTCTGAGGCAACGTCTGACATTGAAACCTCCTCCTCCACCACTGGATCAAGTATCCCAGTGCAAGCCCTGGAAAGGTTCCTGAGAGTTCCAGAATCACATTTTCTTACCACCTCTCGGATTCCTAGAAAAAAAGCTTTGAGGGGTAGAAAACTTGATTAAAATGGCAAACAGTGCCTTTCCTTTCTGCTCACTGTGGGTAAGCGTATCTTTCATTGATGGCCCAAACGAGGAGGAGCCATCAAAAGGAGCATTAACAAAAGACACCTTGAAGAGTTCCACAAAGTCGCATAGTCTCATCCAGGCATGTCTCCTAACGGCAATGCCTGAACCAGCTGCTCGTGAGGCACCCTCTACTGTGTGGGATATCAGCCTCTTCGATGAACTGGCAATAGACGAAAGAGTAGCCAACTGAGGAGAAACCTTTTTGAGATCTACTGCAGACATGGACTTGGAGAATTTGAAAGCTGCTTGATCAATCTCTCTGTAAGAGAGTAAAATGTGCCAGGTAATTAACAAACTCAGTGTGAATGTGGCTGAGGTGCATATGTGCTTTCCAAATCTGTCCATCTCTCTGGACTCCCTGTTTGGTGGATGGACAGAGGAGGTCTGCTCAACTAGCTCCTTCTTAGTGGTTGCTACCACAAGTTTGGCATCAATGGGGACACCCTTACTCCAGTGGGGTCTGTCTGACTGAGGGACTAAAAACTTATCCAGGTGTTTGGGGATGGGCTCGACAGTACGGGAAACTAAATAAATAAGTTCATCCATGGGGGGGTACCCAAGACGAAGATTGGTCAGCCTTGAAACCATCCAGGAACACCGACTTCTGAGAAGAAGAAGCCACCCTTCTGTTTAAGGATTTCCAGCATGTCTCCAAAGGAGATATCGTCAGGTGGTGATCAAGGGGATCCTTCTCCCTCATTAAAGTTGGTGTCTTCCATGAGACTACATAGGAGAGTGTATGTGCCTCTTCTTGCATGTTTCCTTCTGCGATACCTTTTCCGTGGGGAGTTCAGGAGTGGTGTCGGAAGAAGGGGGGAATCCCACTGGGGAATAAGTGTAAAGGCTTCCCGGAGTTGTGTGACCCTGAGGAGCAGAAATGATGGCTCAGAGCTTGGACCAGAGGTGGAGCAACGGATAGGACTTGAGAGAGGATGGCTCCCTATGCAGACAGAAGGCCTTTTCTACTGCCCAGAAGGCTGCCGGACCCGAGGACATCTCTCTCCCCTCCTCAGAGCCGAAGCAGCCAAGGACAAGAGGTCAAGGTCAACCCCGGATCAGAGCCCTCCGGAGAGTATTGGACCTGAGCTGTCAAGAGCCGAAGCACCAAAGGGAAGGGATAGATCTGACAAAGTAGGAGCTGAACCCAACCCCTTGAACCTGGCGCTAACCTCTCGGATCTGAGACCCACTCTGATCTCTTGGCAGCAGAGCAGTGCTGGTCAGTGAAACTGCCGGAATTGAGGAAGGGAGCTTCCTCAGATTTGACGCCAACCTTCTCGGGGATCATGGATCCTGAGACTCCAAGATCACTGGTCTGATCGGAGGAGAAGGCAGTACTGGTTGTCAGGTGCACTTATGAATCCTGGAGGGGAAGGATTTGGCAGGACCCTCGTCTTGATCTGAGCCCTGAGAAATCTCCACATCATCCTGTCCATATCTGCCTTAGTCAAGCTCCTACAGGATCTAGATGATGCCATAGATGCAGGCCTGGAGGGCCTCCTAGGAGTTTCAAACAACTTCAAGGGCAAAGTTGGAGAAACAGTCTAACACCAATTCTGGTGATCAATTTCTATCTGTTGGATCCAAAGGTCTGGGATCTGAGCAGGAGGTGGAAGGCACTGGATAGCTAGTGATAGGTATCACTCTTGTTGGATCTGAAGAGGACTGTAGACCCGAAGAAGGTGGAACTATCTTCAGATCTGAAGTCTTTGCAAGTTTTCAAGGAGACTCCGATGTAGCCCTTGGCAACTTCTGTGGTGATCGCTTTTGGGATTCTGCTGAGCCATGATGTAATTTAGAGTGGGGATTGAGCCCCACATGAAGAAGATGAAGAGGCTAGCAGTAAGCCCTTTAGTATTAGTTTATTGCAGTGGTCAGAGATAGCCCTGGGGTTAAAAAAGCACATATGTCACAGGCTGACCTCAGATACTCAGGCCCCAAGTGGTAGACACACTTCTTGTTGGCACTGGAATTGGGGTTATTGTGCCCCATCACAAACCATGAAACACATACTTCACATAATCAGTGTGCCACGCAATCACAGCCCTTAAGGCAAAATGACATATCCAACACACTAGCAATAAGTGACTCTATAGTCAGGCACACTGATGTCCCACTAACTAGGCTGGACAAGGAGAAGGTTACAGTTAGCTGCCTGTCGGGCGCCAGGATCCGCCACATAACACAAGCACTCAGGTCACACCAGAACAAGTACAAATACGACTCTGTCATTGTCCATGTTGGTGTGAATGACCTCAGACGTACCTCCCTAGTCTACATGAAGAGAGACATGGAAGAGCTCTCTGATCATGTAGCCCAGGCCGGTATGACCCTGACCCTGAGTAGCATCCTGCCCTCACCAAGAATGATGCCACAGTATAAAGAAAAAATGATCAATTTCAACAACTGGCTAAGTTTCTGGTGTCATTCAAAGGAGAACAAGTATCTGTCTGCCTGGGATGACATGCTCGACAAGCCACGTTGCTTCGCAAGAGATGGCTTGCACCTGTCACCCTTAGGCTTTCCAATACTGGCCAAGGCTCTTGCCACCTCCATAGTGCCTTTTTAAGGCTCAAAAGACAAACCCACTACCATAAATAGCACAAGTGACCAACAACTGAGGTTAATGCTACTCAACGCCAGAAGTCTAAACCTCAAAATGCACACACTCGAGGCACTCCTCAGTATGGAGAACATCGACATCTGTGCAGTAACAGAAACCTGGTTTAAGGCTCCTGAGAGCACCCCAGCACTACTATAGCAATAACCCACTTCTGGGTGTGGGTATTGCGGGATTTACCCACGGTTGGCGTGGTTTGGTCCCGAGGGCGAAGCCCGAGGGACCAAACAAAGACAACCGTGGGTAAATCGCATTACCCACACCCAGAAGTGGTTATTATTATCTATGACATTATTTAAGAAAATAAATAATTACTTTTCTTAAATAATGGCATTGTATAACTCTTTGCTGCCCTTCCGCAGCTGTCTGGTATCAGCGGCAGTTCTGATGTACTGCGCATGCCACGCAGTACATCAGAGCTGTGGCCAAAGCAGCGGAGAAAGCAAGATCTCAGTTGCTTTTACTGTTCGCTATGTTAAATGGGTTTAACATATGAGACAGCTTTAAAATAAGCAACAGAGATGTCCGTTGCTTATTTTAAAGCTGTCTCGCTATGTTAAACCCATTTAACATAGCGAAACAGTAAAAAGCAATGGAGATCTTGCGTTCTCCGTTGCTTTTTTTTTTTTAATCCTGTCTCGCTATGTTAAATGGGTTTAACATAGGGAGACAGCTTTAAAATAAGCAACGGAGATCTCCATTGCTTATTTTAAAGCTGTCTCGCTATGTTAAACCCATTTAACATAGCGAGACAGGTTTTAAAAAAAAGCAATGGAGAAAGCAAGATCTCAGTTGCTTTTTACAAACTGTGTCACTATGTTAAAGGAGTTTAACACAGCGAGACAGCTTTAAAAAAGGCAATGGAGATCTCCGTTGCTTTTTTTAAACCTGTGTCGCTATGTTAAACTCTTTTAACATAGCGAGACAGTGTTTTAAAAGAGACTCATACTAATGGAAAAAGTCCGGGCGACCGGACCTTTTTCCATTAGTATAAGTCGATTTCCAACGTGCACGCTGGCCAATCAGCGTGCACGTTTTGGAATATTAATGTGGGGTCATGGTATAATAGGCTATAACTCATACCATACATTTCGGCCACAGAACCAGGACCGAAACACAAAAGCCGAGGGTGTATCCATATTCATTAAGGATATCCACACCTCCAGGTTAGTGGTGCAGCACAATGCATCGGAGATCATCCATGTGCAACTAACAATGGGCAAAACTGTAATCCAAATTGTAGCTTGCTACAGATCACCCGCCATGACCCAGGACCCCCATTCTGAATTTCTGGAGACACTGGGAAATATGAAGGTCCTACCAAACACCCTAATACTGGGTGATTTCAATTACCCAAACATAAACTGGGAGAAATAGTCAAGTAATAACTCCCTTCCCCAATGCTTCCTAGAATTTATAAACTCGAATGCCCTGGATCAACTGGTCGACACCCCCACCAGGGGGAACAGCATATTGGACCTGGTCATCACCAACATGGGCGATCTGTGTTCCACACCGGAGGTCAACCCCTCGCTGGTTAGATCAGACTATAGACTAATAACTCTGGATATCCACATTCTGCCCCCACCCCCAATCAAGGAAACCACCGTGAGAAACTTTTCAAAAGCAAACTGCACGTTAATTAAGACCGAGGTGGAAAGGTTCACAGCCCCCATGCTAAGGACAATGCTGTCCAAGCTGCTAAAACCTTTACAAAGGCACTCTATGAGCATCTGCAGGAATGCATGGATCGTGCTATCCCAAGTAAAACAAAGTCTCACTCCTCCAAGAAAAGGAAACCAGCTTGGTGGACCCCTGCCATAAACAAGCTATACAACAGAAGGGGGAAACTAATACAGAAAAAAGTAAAATCCCAAAAAGGAAAGATATCCCTGATCACTATCAGCAAAAAACTACAATTCCTCATTAAATCATCCTAGGCTAGTTTTGAAAGAAAAATTGCCAATGACTCCAAAGATAACCACAAAGCGTTCTTTAGCTATGTCAAGAACCTAAGTGGAAACTCTAAGATCTGCTCTGAGTTAGTGCAGAATGGCACAAAATACACTGAACCGACTGATATTGCCAGCATTCTGGCAGACAGGTTTAGTGCAAACTTCACCCCCTAAAGGGCCCATAACCATACCAGAAGAATGTAGGGCCCCATCAGTCACAGAAACACAGGTTAAAACAGCCCTATCCAAAGCCAAAAACACAGCTTCAGTGGGACCGGACGGTGTCCCAGGCTGCGTCTTACAAGAGCTCCAAAATGAACTAACCCCTCACCTAAACACACTGTTCAAACTCAGCCTCTCTAAAGGCTACGTACCCACAGAGTGGCGCACAGCAACAGTTATCCCACTCCACAAAAGTGGAGCCACAACGGACCACGGGAACTATCGCCCTATAAGCCTGACTAGCCTGGTCTGCAAGGCTATGGAGCGCATCATGGAACTCATTAACAGAGACATTGGGAACCTCCAAACCTTGGACCCTACCCAGTTTGGCTTTGTTAAGGGACGATCATGCCTCCTAAACCTGGTGGACTTCTTTGAGACAGTTACCAAGGCATTAGACGAGGGAATGGAGGTCCAACACAGCCTACCTAGACCTCACAAAGGCTTCTGACACCATTCTCCATTCTAGTATTATAGACAAGCTCACCAGCTTGAACATAAACCCCTACGTCACGAAATGGGTTGCCAACTGGCTCATGGATAGAACCCACATGGTGAG